>NC_056749.1:690604681-690912181 GCF_019279795.1 Protopterus annectens
CTGGCAAATCACTGAGGATTGAAATAACTAAATGCCAAACATTTGAGTTTCAGCCCTCATTTCCTTCAGAAAATGCATGCTAAGACAAATGCTTCTAAGTCTGTAAAAGCAATATTTTAATTTGTCCCTCTTTTTGTGGCCTTTGCCCCCCCCCCCAATATTTTAGGCTTTGTTCAGCTTTCTTGTACTGAGAGGTATGGAGGTATGGTATGTAATGCCTTAGTTGCCGGTTATTTGGTGCATTTTAAGGGGGGATAGGGGTCTGCATTCCTGAGTGTCCTCTTTTCTATAAGATGCCTAGTTGTCAGTTTCTCAGTCATTCCCTATTACCAGTTTTTTAATGTAAAGTAAGCAATTACTTTGTCAAGGGCAGCAGGAACTGAATTTGTAGATGAAGCACTGAAATGTAAAGTTGTTTGCCAGTAACAACCTCTTCATTATTTACAAATCTCTTTAATGTAGAATTATTCGGATGAATTTTACTTCTGCAGAGATTGTGCTTATGATTGACACTGGTGGATTAGTTTGAGTAGCCTTTTATGGTTACAATGTTCTGAAATGGGAAGTTTTGGCATTACTGGGTCATGCATTTTGTTTCATTGCTTGCTGGAAAAATGTTAAAAATTACAAATTTAAAACTTGCTAACAACTGGTGCTGTATTGTGCAAGGAATATAATTTATTACAATCAGGAAGGTGAATCAAAGAACACATACGGTTATTCATGGCCATAAAAATGTGTTCAAGGAGCCTGTAGTATGAAAATAGCCCAAAGGTAAACTTAATTCTCCACTTTCCAGATGGATTAAGTTTACTGCTCATGCTAAGCCTGTTTTCATTGTGAGGCTGTACTGTTTAGCAAGTGGCTATTGCTGTTAGTGCCAAGTCTGTTTTCAATGTGCAACTGTTTTATCAAATGGCACACTGTTGTAGAATCTGAAAGCAGTATTAGTAGCATAATCGCTTTTGTTGCAGAAGGCTGTGGCTTCTACTTTCACACCATATAGATGAAGTACTGACTTTGCAGAAGTGCTGATATTGCAGTACCCATATGATTGCAGATTATTTGGTGTATTATAAGGAGAAATAGGGGCTCTACACTCCTGAGTGTTTCCTACTTTGTATGAGATGGCTTGTATGAGAACTATGAACTGGTTGGTTTCAGTCATTTCTATTGCAATATTACCAGTTTACCAAATTTTCTATGTAATATAGATGATTACTATAAGGGCAACAGGCACTGAATTTGTAGATGAAACACTGAGATGTAAAGTTGTTTGCCAGTAGCATCATCTTTATTAGTTACAGATTTCTTTTACTGTGGAATTCCGATGATTTTACTTCTGTAGAGATTTTGTATCTAGTGATATTGGTGAATTGTAATAACAGAAGTCTGGGGTTGCCTTTTATGGTTCAAATTTTCTAAAATGGGTAGTTTTGTCATTGGTTTATATTTTGTTTCATTGCTTATTAAAATGTTTAAAACTACAAATTTAAAACACATTCTAACAAGTGGTGCTGTATTATACAAGGAATATAACTTAATACAATTAGGAAGGTGAATAAAAGAACAAATTCATGTATGCATTGCCCTAAAATGTGTGCAAGGAGTCTAATTAGGAAACTGCCCAAAAGTAAACCTAATCCTCCACTGGCCAGATGCATTTTCTAAGAATGTGGGGTTTCATGCCGTTTCAATGACAGAAGTTTACTGGTCATGCTAAGTGTGTTTTCAATGCAAGACTGTATCATTTAGGAAATGGCTATCTGTTTGTGCTATTCTAGTTTAAGCTACTGTACACAGGGGGGAGAGAGGTAGCTATTCTACTTTCACTGAGCTGTAAGGCTGACTCGCCTATCCAAAGTAAATTAAACTGTGTAGATTACCTTAAGCATCTCTTTGAAAGAAGGCACATGGGCTTCTATTTTCTGAGAGCATGACTTTTACAGTAAAATGTGTGAAGGAGCAACAGATAAAGCAGGTTTATTAAAAAAATTCCACCTTCACTTGCAGTTTAACTATATTACAAGGTATCTTTTCTTCCTATGCATTTAAATAATTGAAGGAAATGACTGGAGTGGCTTCCTTGGGTAGTGACCTACATGTGGGTGTGGTTTATAGGGGTGTTTCATGAGTATGGTATGGGTGGGGCTTAAGGGGGTGCTGGAGTACTACTTCGTCTAGGGCGCCATTTCAGCTAAGGCCGGCCCTGCCTGCATGCTTCTGTGATCTGGCAAATCCTGGCCCCTGACAGGCAACTAACTGTAACCCTCCTCTTATCCAGCCTGGTAAGAGGGACATCAGTGTGTCTCACAATGGAGACTTCTATAACCAGAATATTGGGTTGTGGAGTGTTTCGCCTTATGGGCTTGGTAGTTGAAGCACAATGGAGATGTGGCTTTATGTGCTGTGATGACAATTGTCTTGTTTGTGTAACTGTGGAGTTTCTGAGGACTGCTCCTGAGAGGCCTTTGAGGTTTGAGTAAGTTACATGTGAGCACCTCCGAATGTGTGCGCCTATGTGTGTGTGGTCATTTGTGGGTGCAGTGTGTAATGTGTGTGAGTTGCTTACAACCTGTTTGCTGTTTTTTTTGTGTCTGTATTTGAGAGTCTAGCCTGCAGTGTCCATGTATAACTACATCTCTCACATACTGTATTTGTCTGTTTGAGAATTAAGTGATTGTCAGTGTACATAAGGCAATTGTTACATTGCCTCAAAATGCCAATGTCCACCAAGCAGGATACAGAGATAGCAGGAAAGTTCCCAAACATGGTTGCAAGTCCTAATGTGCATTTGAAAGGATAGAAGTGGAGGGTGTTTGTAACCAGATGAGGGAAGTGCACTTGCGTAGTTTAACCTGCAGCTAACCTAACCAGCAATGTTGCCCAGGTCCAAATCAAATGCTCTTTGAGCAGCAATAGTCCTGGATGTTATAATAAGGTAACTAGCACAGCAGACATAAAAAAAAAATAATAAATTTAATTCAATGAAGACCTTGTGAGGTAAAACAACATTTTTTTGTAGAAGTATTTGATTCTGAGCTTCCTGAAACACGGGGTGTCTGGTTTGGTTTAGGAACCTAGGAAGGAGTTTTCCTTTAATGTTCATTGAGAAAATCCTCATTTTGGTATCATGTCCAAAGTCATTACATTATACATAATGTTTACTTCATAGTCCAAGTCAGAAATGTCAACATTCAACATTAGTTTCAGCAAACTGCTAACTTTTTTTACAAACAGCATGGCAGCAGTACAAAGACAATGTTAGAACTTCAGCATTTCACATTGAAATGATTGAATCAAATGGTGCACTTTGTGATTGTAAGGTAAGCACCTTAACCATTATGCCAGTTACCCAATCCCAAATTTCCCAATGCTTTATAGTGCAGACTAATTCTTAAAAGGGTTATGCCACACATTTGTATTAAAAGGGCAATGGCATTATGTACATATGTACAATGTATATATGCATTGTAGCAGCTTTAATTTACTTAGTACTATAGATAAATACATACATGCAGTGGTGGCTCAAGCTTCATTTTTTTTGCATGTACAAAATAGTGACACATTAGCTAGCTGGTGGGGTACATAGGGCATGTAAAAAACAAACAAAAAAAAAACAAAAATAAAAACAAGAAAACAAATATAAACAAGCAAAGGAAAACACCATAAAAATAAAGCATAGTATACTGATACATGTTAACAACTCATCCATAATCCACTGTTAAAATTGAAAGAATGTTTCTCTACAAAAAAAAAAAAACATTAATGCTATAATCTTACAAATCCTGACAATGTTCATAACACAGAAAAAAATACTAATTTGCCTTGGTCAAGGATTATGGTTTGGATGAAGTGTTGGTATGCTATAGTGTAACAAGACAAGGATGTAGTTACCAATACAACAGATGTGGGGAAACTGTCATGCACTAAAGATGTTTGTGCTTCACTAGAAAGAGAAAAATATCATTAACCCTAATTCAAAAACAGAAAGCCAAGCTTATTTTGTTCTGTGCTGCAAAGTAAGGAATATTTTTAAATCAAATACAGTAAGCAAGAGTGGTCAGTTAACAATTCCTGGATTACAATGATATTGGAACACCACAAAAGTTGGATGGTTTACTTACCATTGTTAGAAGTAAATCTAGACTTAATGATGATGATTGCACTTGTGCAATTGGCATGGCTTGGAGAACTGTTGCTTCATATATTAATGTCTGGACTGATGAACTAAACAATGTTAGGCATAGAACAAATAGAACACAGTTAGGAAATGATGCATCTATTGTCTGCAATGATCATTCAACACCTATGAAGCATGACAGTGCCCCTGACAACTCTGGAATTCTGGATTCAAGTATTCAGCAATCTGAGGATCCAGTATTCTAGAATGAAACAAAAAAGAAAGAAAGGAAGAAGTTCACACCAAATAACAAAGAAAAAAAAAGAAACTGACTAATGACTGTAAAGGAAAGAGAATACATAGTGAAAAGGACACTGCTTTGTTATGTAACACACAGGTTACAGGAAGTGATGATATTTTTCTATCAGAAAATCTTCATTCTACAAAAAAGGGCATCATTTTTCCAAAAGAGAAGGTGGAAAAAAGAGGCAAGGGGCAGGTGAAAAGGAAGAAATCAAAATTGAATGTGGAAGGACTGAAGAACATTACTGTAGGAAAAAAGAGAAAGACAGATGCTGACTACATGGCTCAAGCTGTGGATTTACAATACCAGCTGGATGAGAATTTAGTACACAATGAAAACAGTGGGATTAATAAGACTAATGGTGATGAAGATCTATCCTTTGTAATAATTGAAAGAGCAAATATTACTGCATTACAAGCTGAAGATTCTTCAGAGCTGGCCAGCAAAGATATTCTTGTATGGAGATTCTATTATTAGAGGGACTGATACTTATATTTGCAGAGAAGATAATGAACATCGAATAGTGTTATGCTTGCCAGGAGCAAAAATAGAAGATGTGCGACAAGCCTTGGAATGTCTAAATGTAAGGAAGTACAGATCCGTTTTTATTCATGTTGGTACAAATTATATCATCGGCAAGGATTCCCTGACTGTTAGTAGGGAACTGAGAGCACTCTTAGATAGTATAGCTTGTACTGGTGTTAGGCCGTATTTTTTACAAATCACCCATAGAAAGGATAGTCGGGTCACTGTGAATGAAAAGATTTTTTGGGTAAATACCTTCATGGAGAAAATATCCTGTTTTAAAAAATGGAAATGTGTGGAGTATCCAAACCTAGTTTTGGGCACACGTGTTTAGACAGGATGGCATGCATTTCTCAAGATCAGGAAGAGAATTTTTGCAGCAGATATTTTGCAATATTTGCAAACACTAGGCAGGATTTCTGCCAGGTAGAAAATATAACAGTTCACAAGTACATTTGATGCATCTTTGATGGTTGTTAATACTAGGAGCATTAATAATAAAGTTTTTTAATTTAAAATTTGCTGTGTTCCCATAAATTTGATTATGTTATTGTTTGTGAAACATGGTTAAAGATCAATGACTGGAAACCAGTTCTGTCAGGGTATAAATGTTTTTACTGTAACAGACATTCTAACAAAAAATCAGGTGGAGGTGTTATGATAGGGATTAAAGATAATTATGAGACCTGTGATTATTACATGTTCAGTGATAACACCAATACCATAGACTGTGTAACTGTGACAATAAAGACAACCGTGGGACATATAACAATTGTTGGATTGTATAGACCACCAAAGTCAAGTGCAAATGACCTAGAGGAATTAATACATTTCTTGCATGAAACACAGGAGGGAAGAATAATATTAGCTGGGGACTTAAAATTACCAGAAACAGACATGAATAATATAGATTCAACAATGTTAGCAAGGAAATTATTCACAACGTATATTCAGGAACAACAATTGCTTCAGACTGTAAAAAAAACTACCAGGGGACGTAGCATATTAAATATTGTTTGTGTTCCCAAAGAAAGTACTGTAACTTCAAGTCAAGTTTTACAACCACTGGTGTGCAGTGATCATGGGATTATAAAGGTTAATTTGTTGCTGGCTAATTCTGCCAAAATGAAATCTAAACCAATGCACAGAAGGTTAATTACAGATTATATGGATGCAAAACAGTCACTATGTAATACTAACTGGAGTGAGGTGTTCAGTGGAAAAAAATGCAGATGGAATGTGGAAAGTCTTGAAAGAGTAACTGTTTGAGTGCAAAAAAATGTTTAAGATCAGGATCTAGGAACACAACATCAGGGGGATATGTTTCCATAAGAACAAGATATCTGATGAAGGTGAGAGACAAAAAATATAAGAAATGGAAGAGAGGTTGAACTACAACTTTGAAAACTGAAATAAGCAAGCTGGACAAACATATTAAGCATAGTGTGAGACAAGGTCAAGAAAAAATTGAAGAAAATGTATATAAAGATATTGAGCATAATAGGAAACCTTTTTATAGATACATAAGATGTGGAAGGAGTAAAGACATACAAATTGATAAACTGTGTACAGATTCTAAAATTTATTCTGATACACAACAGATTATAAATATATTTACAAAATCTTATGCAAAACAGTTTGACTAAACAAAACGGATGATAAGTTGTCCTAGTGACATTCAGGTAACCCCAAATACTGGAATCAAATTAGATCATATTGAAAAAGAACTACATAAACTGGATCCAAACAAAGCACAGGGAAGAGACAGAATTAGTAACAATGACCTGAGAACACTTCAGCAAGAACTTAGGGTACCATTATATCTGTTATTCACTAGATCATATAAATATGGAAAGATTCCTCAAGATTGGAGACATGCACTTATTAAAACTGTCTTCAAGGGAAAGGGGAATAGGACAAACCCAGAGTCATATAGACCCTTAAGTCTACTTTCAAGTTGTGGAAAAATAATGGAGAAGGTAATATTGGATGCTATTGTCTGAACTGGATAGGTTGGGACTTGAAACCGTATATCAACATGCATATGTTGAAAAAAGATCTATCACCACCCGTAACATGATGTTCTATAACAATATAATAACAGATATGAATGAAAAATTATGCTGTGATATAATTTATATAGATTTAATTTCAGCATTTGTCAGGGTCATACACAAAACACTGATCAATAAATTAGTACAACTAGGTACTGATGTACTCTTGATAAGATGGATAGCTGCATGGCTTACAAATAGGACATGGCAAGTATCATACAGCAACTGGACAGGTGAAATCCTTGGTTACAGTCAGGGTGTCCCACAGGGCTCTGTCCTAGGCCCTTACTTGTTTATATTGTATCTTTCAGCCCTAACTTTTTCATCTGAGATTTTCTACTGTCTATATGCAGATTATCTGAAATTGGGTAAACTGATTACATGTGTTACAGATAAAGGCATGTCTGCAAAATAACTTGACTAAATTGATCATTTGGGCATAGGAGAATAATATGCTGATAAATACATCAAAAACTAAGCATATGAGATTTGGGAGACATAAATTGAAAGGTAAATATTTAACACAACACACAGTGATTGAAATTCTAGACTCAGTTTAGGACCTGGTTATATGAGTAGATTCAGCTGTGAGTTTTTCTAAACATATCAACCAAATGGTTAATGATAGTTATAGAAATATAGGTTGTATACAATGATTTATAATGTCTAGGAAATCAAAAATGATGAAGTTGTTGTTTGTTAGTTACATTATATCCGAACTTGTGTATGGAATAACAATATGGAAACTGTATAAGAAAACAAGCATGAGTAAACTGGAAAGAGTACAGCAGAAATATATCAAGGGCATCCATGGATGTGAAAATGTAAGTTATTATGAAAGACTAAAATATCTGAACTTGTACAGTGTCTCTTACAGATATCTAAGAGGAGATCTTATTCAATTATATAGGGCATTTAGAGACAACTACCTCTGGGAATGTTTGGGGGTTAACAAAAAGTACTAGAGAATCATCAGATAACCTATGTAGAGGATTCTATAGGAATGAGAAGTGTACTAATTGGTTCTCTGGCAGAGTAGCTGATGCATGGAACAGACTACCAAATTACATTAAAGCAAGTACTAGTTTAGATATGTTTAAGAACAGCCTGGACACTTATCATGGGAACAAGCATTTTGGAATATTATCAAGCTAGAAGGGCATTAATGCCCATGCTTGAAATATTTGTATGTGTGTATGTATGTATGTACAGTATGTATGTAGCTCAGGTAAAATGTGGGAGAGGATCTGTCAGCACTTGGACTAAAAATTGAAAGCTTTAAAACATGCAGCTACTCTATACTGATACATTAAAATAGAGTACAAAGATATAATGAAATAACTGTGATTTAGTGGTAACTATCACATATTAATAGATACATTTTGTTGACTATGTTAGTCCCACAAGGCCAACGGCCTCTTTTCAAGGGAGACCTGAGGTGGTATTCATACTGACTACAGGAAATTTGACCAGGGCACTGGAGAGTCTTCCTCTACTCATCATTGTTGTGAATGGAACCCATGGGAGGCAGATGGAGGGAGAGGTAAATGATGGAGTTGTGAAAGAAATGAAGGAGAAAGAAAATATCAAGACTGAAGAATGGGTGCAAGATTCTGAGGAAATGTTTCAAAGAAACTGGTTTGATGGAGATGGCTCAGCAAATGATGGATAATTACAACCCTGCAGCTGGGAGGGTTGTGGGATGATTTACTTAAGAAATGGTGGTGGAGAGTAAGCCAGAAAATGAACGAGCTGTTTCCTGGGGAGACATTATGGAGAAAATACAAAAGTAGTATGCAGAGTCAAAACTGAAGAACAGTGGTGAGAAGAAAAAGAAAACATATGCAGAAAGTGAATGTATATTTTATGGACTGGTGGCTGGTGGATGGGATTTTAATATTGTGTTAAAAATAGAAAGAGAAAAAATATTCATATATTATTTATATACTAAGCGTGAAAAATGTGGAGGGGAACCCAAAACATGCTTTTTTGTAGAAAAGAAGGCCATTTAATAAGTAACTGTGACAAAAGAAAATGTTATATTTGTGGGGAAATAGGACATGCTGCAAAAAATGTGAACTGAAATGTTTTGAATGTAACAAAAATAAACATTTATGGATGAATTACAAAAAATGAAAATAACAGCAAGGGAAAGCAAAAGTAAGAGAAGAAAATACAAAGAAAAGAAATTTTAGAAGTAGTAAAACTAGAAGATAAACTGGATGAGAAAAAATAATAAAAAGGACATAGAAGATTCTGAAAGCAGTGATGAAGAAGACATAAACTGGGAGGTAGTAAAAGGGGAAAATAATTCTACTGGTAAAAAGTTAAAAGTCAGAAAATAGAAAATTTAAAGAGATAAGTACAAATGAAAAAAGAAAGGAAATGGATTAAAAAAATGTGCGCAGCTAATGATTGGGGCTTGGTATAATGGTTAAGGTGTTTGGCTTACCAGAAACAAGGTGCAGTGTTTAATTCTTACCTTTGAGAAGAAAATCGGTTAGGCTTAGAATGGCCTCTTAAGAAAGATAGCCCTGTAATTAACTACACTTTTATAAAACCATGACTATAAGGAAAAGCAAAAATGAAAATTTAGGAGTGCTTTCTGTAAATGAGCGTAGTATTAAGAATGCAGTAAGAAGAACAGGAATTTGGGAGTGGTGTAATACATGTGATATAGATATAATTATTTTAGAAGATACAAGATGTTTAACAAATGAAAGATTACAAACAGATAAAGTATGAGGAGGAAAGATAATCTGCAATTCTGGAAATAAAAAATGTTCTGGAATAGCCATATGCTGAATAGATACAGGAAAGTTATTAGATGTAACTCTAGCAAAAATGGGAAGAGTACCTTTTGTAGATTTAAAATGGAAACAGCAAGTCTACAGAATTATAACAATGCATGCTTATATTAACTGCAAAGAAAGGGGAAGTTTATGTCATCAGATTTTAGACTATGTAGTGATAAATATGAATATTATAATAACAGGACACTTTCATTGTGACTTAAGCAAGCATAAAAGAAAGGAAATTATATAAGAAAAATGTTAAACGTTATAAGATGTGGTAAATTAAAACTTTGGGACAAAAGATCATGGACTCACAAAAGGGGTATGTATAGAACTGAAATAGATTATTTTATAGTATCAGAATGTTTAGTTATAGGAGAAAGGGAGGTAGTTGAAACAGGATTGTCTGATCATCTTGCAATATAGCTAGAGTTAAAAGAAAACAATGAATATATTAAAATAGGCAAAGGAATAAAAAGGATAAATGAAAAAGCGTGGAATGAGGAAGGAAAGAGATTACTAATAAAGTTATGGAAAAATCATATTACTGTGAGAAAATTTTATAAAAATTGGTCTGAATTGTGGATGGTATTTAAGGAAAAATATAAAAAAAATTTTTTACAGTGGCAATATGATGTGAGAAAAGTAGAGAAAGAGAAATATAAAAGAAAGTATAATCATGCATTGGAAGATTTAGAACACAATGATAGAAAGTACTTTGACAAAGAAAAAAATCTATGGAAGAAATCAAGAAAAAAAATACAAGAATTGCTATATAAGCAAAAATATTTTTTACAAAGAAAAAGAGAAGTATTTGCGTTACCTAAGCAGATTAGTAAAGGAAGCTGGTAGTGTAATGAGAGAAATAAAAAATGTAAAAGGAGAAATCGACAGAACTCAGGAAAAGATTATGAATAGTGTAGTACCAGATGTACAAGAAATGTTTAAAGGAAAAAAAAGTAATTTATTTATTTATTTATTTATTTATTTATTTTATATTTGTTTACTGGGAAAGTCCAACTGGACATATGTCCTTTTTCAGTGGAGGCCCGGGGAGAAAAGCTCCAAGACATCAACTATGTAGTAAACAATGATAACATAGTATGTAACACAGTAACATTGGATATATAGTGCATACAGAGAATTTGTAGTTACATCCAGAGTAACAGAAATTAAACAATGACAACAGATAAGTATATAGAGGCATCTAGTTTGGCAGATGTAGCAATTATGAGTATTTACAAAGAATTATGTGCAGTCAACATAATGTTTATCACAGTGGTCCTAAAAAGTTAGGTTAGAAGGGTTAGTAGAGAGGTAAATAAGAGGAGTGGAGGAGAGGACTGAGGTATCTAGGGGAGCTGCCAGAACATAGCCAGGAAGTGGCAAGGTAATGAAAAAATGTTGAAAGCAAAAAAGTTAACAAAAAAGAGAATAAAGAGTTGGAAAAGGAGATTTCTTTAAATGAGTTAGAGAAGGTATTAGGACAAGTAAATACAGATTTGGCTGCAGACCCAGATGGAATAGGATATGAAATGTACAACAATTTAAAGGTTTGGCAATATATATATATATATATATATATATATATATATATATATATTTTTTTTTTTTTTTTTAAAGATTTTTGAATGAATGGTTAAATGAAGGTTTTTAGTTATAAAAATTATGTAGTAGAATACTTAAATTCATATGGAAGAAGGACAATATGAGAGAATTAAAAAAACTGGAGACCAATAGTATTGAATAATAATGATTATAAGATATTTATGAAAATAATACAAAGGAAATTTGAAACTAAAATGGGAAAGATTATGGAAGAAAGCATATATAGTATAAGAGGAAGGGTTGTCAAGAATTATTAATGATAGAGAAACTATGGATGATATTATGAGCAGAAAAGAAGACATGAAAATCATGATAGGAGACATTATTAAGGCATTTAACACAACTAGACGAGAGCTTATGGGTATTAATGAAAAAATATATAGTAATATACATAGTAACCTATATTACTTTATATATTACTATATACTATATATATATATATATATATATATATATATATATATATATATATATAGTAATATAGCATATAGTAATAATAAAATAAAATACTTGTAAATGGCTGGTTAAGTCAAGAGGTACTTATGAATAGTGGTATAAGACAGAGATGTGCAATGAGTTGTATACTCTTTGCATTAATTATGAATGTGATAGTATGTGAAATAAATTACAAAATGATGGAGGAAGGGTATATAACATCTGAAGAGTTAAGAATTCCAGTTATGCTAACATATGCAGATGACATAATAATTTCAAAAAACAAAATTTGGATAAAAGAAGTAATAATTTACACAAATGACTGTTTATAGATAATAGCTTTAAATAAAGAGAAAATAAAGGTTTAGGTGGTGTAGTAAAGATCAGAGGGATATATATTTACAATGAATGAAATGGCTGTGTTAGGTATAACATTTGGGAATAAAGATGTAAGTATAATTTAATTGGAAAAACAAGAAATAAAGCAAATGTCTTTTTAGAGAACATATAAATTGTCATTGAGAAAAAGGCTTATTTGATAAATTTATTACTGTATTTATTTGCCAACAGTATTTGAAAAGGAATAATTGCCGATATTTTTTTCATTTATATGGGGTTCTATATTAAACCTAGTAAAAAGAGGAGTTTTGTATGTAAATAATGAAGAAGTAGGTTTATTGTTAATTAACCCAGTGGCATGCACTGCTTCATTAAATTTGTACAAAGTGTTAAAGTGGATAAATGAAAAAGATGAGAGATTAGTTGTAAAACTGTATAAATATAAGTATGATAAATCTTGGAGTATGGTAAAAAAGGAAAAAAGAGTATATAAATGAAGAACTAAAATGTTACCAAGAAAAAATATTTTTGTGGAAAATAAAAAATAGATGATATAGAAAAAGAAAGTATGGTAGAAGAATGTAATGATAAAACATTACTATGCAAAACCATGGGAAAATCTAACAGATGAAAAAAAAATAAAGCTATAAAAATAAGAAGAAAATGGTCTAATCAGAAATTAGAATGTCAAGATTTTTTTTTTCTGGAAACTGGTAATAGATAAATTGCCAGTAAAAGGAAATATGCTATATAAAAATAAAAGTGATGGAATATGTTTACATTGTCTAGAAGAAGAAACTATGGTACATGTGTTTTGAAATGCAAATAATGAAAAAGTTATAGGGACAACTATGTAAGGAAGATTTTTTTAAAGATATAAACAAAGTGGATAAAATAAAAATGGATATAATTAAATGTGGCTATAAGAATAGAAATAAATAATATGTTGAAATAATAGATACAAAGTTATTTTATGTTGTATGGGTTATATGGAATGAAAGAATAAATGAAATTATATTTAATGATAAATGGATTTTAGCAACAATGTTAAGAAAAATCATATGGTGGTTATGGTGGTTATGGAAAATCCAGTGGGGGTCTAATAAGGATGAAAAATTAGCATGATTGTATAGCAAATTATTAATATGTGTTTGTACATATGTAAATATTTGTAAATATCTAATTATTTTGCAAACAAGTTATTTTTGTATTTAAATAAAGAACCCCTACTCTTTTTGATAGATATCATAGGATCTTTTGCATCCACCTGAGCTACCACCAACTCAAACAAATGGGGCCACTGCTTAACATCCAAAGGTTAAGACACTCAGGCGTGCAACTCCACCTTTATCTTGCACAGTGTTCTACACCAAAGGTGAAGGAGCTACCTGCTGTGCCACTGACACTAAGTAAATGAGAGACAGGGCATATGCTTGAGACAAAATCAGTGATCTGCAAAATCAGAGAGAGATAAGAGGCAAACTACTCTAATTCACTTAAGTTAACAGAACAGGTTTTGCAGCAACATTCATTTTCTGAGCATTCGAACAACAAAAAACTATGAAACTGTAATAATTGACATTACTAACTGCCTATAAACTGTAATGATTTTTAAACCTCAGTGATCTATCAGAAAATGAAGATACTAGTGAAGGTCTGACAGTTACTGCATATGATTAAGGCTTTAAACTCTTAGTGAGCTGCTTCCTCTAGTCAAGGGTACAGAGTCTGATTCTTTCTAACTCCATTTTCCTATTGTGCAACTGTGACTACTTTGCTTAACAAGGCAGAACTCCTCAGTTGCCCCTTTACCTGGTATAACAAGTAGAAAAACAAAAAGCTAGGTCATATATAATAGCAGGACCAGAGTATGGTAACGTAAGACCTCAGATAGAGTAATGCAGCAATATCCCATTACTTGGCTGTTATTCCCCATTTATGATGAAACACCAGTGGAACCTACCAGTGTGCATACTATTTTTTTTTACCTATACAATGATCACAGATGTGTGGATTTCATTTAAAACCTTTATTAAACATTTGTACAGCAGAAACACTGACAGACATTTAATGCACAAAACAAAGTAAAACATTCTCTCATCGACAACAGATAGTATGAGCAACAATAAATGTCTCTTCCTTTGAAACTCCCATATATTGAAAATGTATCTGGCAATTCATTAAATTACAACAGATGTGTAGGGATTCATAGTCAAATTTTATATAGTGAAGCACTAATTAGGAGCTATCTGAGTGGAGCAGGAATTTAAAAGATGGATGTGTAATGAATTTGCTACGGCTTGGGACGGACTACTTACTGGACACGTATCTTTTTTGAGGGAGTGCCCAGGAGCACTGTCATGTAAAATAAGTTAATCAGACTCAGACTAAACAAACAAAAGCTGAGGGGTTCAAAAGCTGTGCCATGGGAAGCAGCTGATTAACAGCTCATAGCCTTAACTCTTCAGCAATAATTACCAAACTATCATACACCAAAAAAGCAAGTTACGTTAAAAATGCACTCATAGCTATTATTTTAAGATTAAACTTGTAGACTTCATAATGTGCAATTTATTCAGTTAAAGTAAGCTGTCAACAGTCAACAAAACAAGGAAACCATGCATCATACCCAAAGAACATGATTCATTTGATGGAGACCCTGTTTACTACAATCAGTTCCTTCCTTTATACCATAACTACTCTAGGACTCAGGATGCAAACACAAACTTTCTCTCTCACACACACACACACATACACACACACACACACACACACACACACACACACACACACACACACACACACACACACACACACACACACACACACACACACACACATACACACACACACACACACACACACACACACACACACACACACACACACACACACACACACACACCTGACACAACCTGAGTGGCACACTAAGAAAATCAAATACATCAAATACTTGCTTGCAATAAAATAAATGCACAAATGCATAACAACTGTGAAGTTTATTTCAGCTCACCACTGTGAGAATCATACAGTGTATCCCATTGCATGTCCTCATGCCCTCCCAACCATTTAGCTCAAGAATTAGAGACAAAGACTCAACAATCAGTCACATATTTTAAATCTTTCTCTTATATACTTAGAAATTTGCATCAGCAAGCATTTTCTGAAGAACACAAAATCTGAAGCACACTTACCTGACATTTAGTGGCTGCAATTCAGAACAATTTGGCAGAAAGCTATAAATTTTAAAAGAAATGGACAAAAATAATTCTCAATTTCTTTGCTCAAGAACTTTGCACAAAGCCAAAAATAATGGGGGGGGGGGTGCACACAAATGACACATTTTCAGTATTATCTTTTATCTATTTGTTAACCAGGTAAACCTACTGGAGAAAGTATCCCTTTTTGGGGTTATCCAGGAGTACTGTCTTAGTGGCTTGCTCACAGTCACACCATAATCAAATAGAGGCAGGAAGATTCAAACCCTGTACTTCTAACTATAGGAAGAAATTCATTAACTGCTCAGTGCCAAGTGTTAGCAAACATTAATTCTCTTACAGTAACAGAACTATAACAGGTATTGCATACAAGTCGTGCATTTTCTGAACAATGACAACTATGAAACTCTACAAAAAAAAGAGTTAATGGAGGTCTGGCAATTGGCGTGGAAGATTAAGGCTCCATGTCAAGGGTACACGGTTTGATTCTCCAACTATATAACAATGAACAAGTTAGTTAAACAGAAACCCCTACCTAACGGGTACATTTGCATTTTGCACACTCATAGTAGTAAGTTTTTATTCAGCTGCTTGATTTCTCCTGACTTGGAGCCCATTTAAAATGCCTATGCTGGGAGTTTGCAGTGCCCTATACAGTAACAAAGCTTAGACAGTAGAATTTACCTATAAAGGCAGGATTAGGACTGAAACTTGTTACACAGTGAGGTATTGCATGGAGTTAAGATTAGAACAGCTAGTTTGCACATCAGACAGCAATAATACCATATCCTAGCACTATGTAACATGTTTCCCTTAACCTTAGAAACCACCATAGGAGACCCTTGCTAAAACTCAATCCTTAAACCATAATAGCCCACCCTAATTCAGGACCCAACAACATGGATATGCAATTTCCAAATGTCTCTGTGACCAACATGGTAGATATGTGCAGCCCGAGACAATGTAGCAGTTGTGTCATGTACTCAGACAACCATTTTATCATTTAGTATTAGGCCATGGCTTTGACACCAGCTGTTTGTCTGGGAAAGGCCTTCCTGAAGGAACTTGGTATCTTCTGGAGAGTTTATGATGACATCAAGTCTACATTCATTTGCAGACTCAGTCAGCCACAAGCCCTTAGCATTAGCTTTGACCTCCAAGAAGTAGATGCCAAAGAGGAGTTTCCCAAGGACTGAACCCAAAGGTATACCTCTTTTGTAGGAGGTAGCTCCACCCAAGGGTTTTATTTGTGAGCTAGTTTACTATCTATCCAATGAGTTATACAGAGAAGTACATTTAGCTGGATGAGTTTATCAACTGTGCCTGCATGGGGGGATGGTGGCAAACATATAGATATTCAGTGTATCCAGATTTTCTCTCATCTAGTGGTTCAATAACCTTTGCAGAGGGGTCCCTATCAGTTGCTTGAGTTTTTGAAAACTCAAAGCTTTTGAATAGAGATTGTGGTACAGTGCCGATTGGGAAATTTACCCTTTTTTTCACCGTAGTGGAATCTCAGAGTTGTTATATATAATTTGCAGGGGATGTGGGGGGTGCAGGGAGGGGTCCCTGCAAAAATGTAAATAAGGTAGATTTTTTGTGTTCTTTTGTGTTTTTTTTTTTTTTTTTTTTTTTTGATGTTTTTGGAAACTTGATCAAATGGTCTTGACCATATGAATTTCGAGTTTCTAAAAACTTGATCATCTGACATAGACCCTTTCATAGAAGCTGACTAGATTAAGTAGGCAGGATCTGCCATTGACAAAACTGAACTGGCTCAAGTCTAGAGTTTGTAGGCTGCCTATGTCCTTATCTATTAGGTCTATAATTACTCTTTCCATAGCTTTACAGATTAGACTGGTCTGGCTAATAGGTCTATAGTTACCTAGGTTAGTTGATGCTCCATCTTTGTGAAGGGAGGTGACTGTTGCAAACCTCCACTTGTCTGGTTCAAACCTGATAGGAGGATGATATTGAAAAGCCTTTATAGGGGGGTTGATAGGTCCTGTTTAAAACTGACTAGTAGGCAACCTGTTATGTTATCAAACTCCAATAGAAGCACTGGTCTTGGATAGTGCTTTGAGGACTTATTCCTTGGAGATTTGAGGTGGGCAATATGTGTGGAAGCTGATATGGTATGTAGGAGTGTGGGAGGGTGACATTAGAGCTAAATTTATCTGCTGGTGGATTGGCTATATTCTCAGGATTATAGTATGTGAAGTCATTTAGTAGCACCTTTGCACAGTTTGGTTGGCATAATGCTAAGGTGCTTCCCTTACAAGCACACAGTATTGGATTTGATTCTCACATAGGGTAATTGGCTACTCTTAAAATGGCCCACAAGAACAGTTAGCCTAGTACTAACCTATGAGCATTAGTTGTGAGGATTTTAGCATAGTTAAAGAAAGCTTTGTGATTATATTTTGCCTGGGTGGGTATTTTTACCTCATTTCTTGCTTTGGTAGTTTTAATCAGGGACCAGAATTCCCTGTGAAGTTTGACAGGGGCATTTTTGACATTTGGAGAGTTGTATTTATTTTTACATCCAATTATTTTTTCTTTTTATTGTCGAAGCTGTTTACATTTGGGTTCCACCATGGGGGGGTATTTTTAAATTTGGTTTTATATTTATTTCAGAGGGGGATCGAAGCCACGGTGGTGCAGCAGTAGCATTGTCGCCTCACAACAAGAGGTTCTTCCATTTGATTCTCGGTTGCAGTGCCTTCTGTGTGGAGTCTGCATGTCCTCTCCACGGTCAAGTGGTGTTCAAAAGACATGCGTGAAAATGGGCGTTCCTTCATTGAAGGTTGGGCATCAAGCTGGCACCTTGGCTCCATAAAAATCTACTGCCAATCATTAGCGGATCGAAGTTCCGCTGTGGCGACCCATAACTGGGAAAAGCCAAAAGAAAAACAAACAAAACATTTATTTAAGAGGGGGGACAGGTGCTGCTATGTAGCTATTTACATGTGCATAGAATTTGGTGGTAAGGATTTCACATTCGTGAAGGGGTCATCAGGGTGGAAGAGAATGTTGAATTTTGCCAGGTCCTCACTCAGTTTTAGAAGATTAGTTTTAGTATCCGCAGTGGTGCAGTGGTAGCATTGTTGTCTCACAGCAAGAGGTTCTCCCATTCTATTCTTGGTTGGAGTGCGGGGAGTGCCTTCTGTGTGGAGTCTGCATGTCTTCCCCGTGGTTGGATGGGCATTCGAAAGACATGTATAAATGGGATTGTCTCCGTTGAACGTCGAGCTGGCACCACGGCATTCATGAAACTCTACTGGCAATCATTAGCGGACTGGAGTTCCGCTGTGGCGACCCCTAACCGGGAAAAGCCGAAAGACAAACAAACAGGTTTTAGCATAATCTCTGAGAACTGAGTTATTGGAGGATATTTCTGGCTTCAGTCTTATGATAAATATGACTGATTTATGATCCAATTGGACTAGCGAGGATATTACAACTAGTATTGAACAGAGCTGCCTCATATTGCTGAGAACCAAGTCCAGTATTTTATCTCCCCTAGTAGGGGTTTGGGCTAGCTAGTCCAGAGAGTTTGTATTTATGAAGTCCAGATATCTCTGGCCATATATGTGTGGGGGTGCATACATTTTCAAGTTGATGTTGAAGTCCCCCTAAAATATGGTGTTTGACTGAATACTTAGGGCTTTCTGGCTAGACTGGTAGGAGGTATGGGCAAAGGGGGGCATAGAGGGGGTCCTGTAGTTAGCTACAATGTGATATGGGATTTTGTTAATTGTAAGTTAGACATGATGGAGTTCTAGGTAGTTATCCTGCCTAATGAGTCTGAAGGTAAAATTTTGTTTTATGAATATACAGACCACACCATCTTTAGTGTCTTCATCCAGTACATTGGATCAGAACATGTGGTAGGTGTTGAAACCTCACACAGAGCGAGTACTTTCAATACTTTTGAAACAGGTCTCCATGACAATGCATATATCAATGCACTCTATTGTCAGCAGTGCCTGTAGGGAGTGTATTTTTTTTTATTTTTGTTAAGGATCCTAATACTGAGCAGCACTACTTTTATATTATTTGAATTTTGTTTTGTTATGCTGGAAGCTTTTGAGGACTGACATTGCCTAAAAAGGCATTATGGGGTGGATAAGCTTTTTGCCAGTATATAAAATCCTTAGGGAGACAGGTTGCAAAGCAGTTTGGATGATCTATCATGTCTTCCCAGGTGTATATGCATATACGTATATGGTTCCCTATCAGAAGCCTGAAACACTATAAGCCTGAAAATCAAAATCCTGAAACCAAAAGCCTGAAAATTCAAAATCCCGAAAACCCAAAAATCCTGAAACACAAAATAATGCTAATATCTCACTATAAAGACACTATATACCGACCGACTGACCCCCTACCTAACCTAACCCTAAGGTCCGTCACTGCACACACACTGACCACTCCCTAACCTAACTCATACCTAACCTAACCTTAAACCATTTGTCACTATTGCATACATGCCTAACCTGCCTCACTTAACTCACCTAAACCGCCTAAAACTAACACAAAAAACCAACACTTTAACCTACAACACTACAACACCACCACAGAACTAACTACAACAGCATGTCCGTGATGTCAGTATGTCCATTTTGTTTTTTTGTTTTCAGGATTTTTTTTTTTTTCAGTTTTTTGTTTTTTTTGATTTAAATTTTTGGTTTTTTTTTTTTAAATTTTTTGGCTTCAGGCTTCTTTTAGATCTTCATATATATATATATATATATATATATATATATATATATATATATGTATATATATGTATATATAAATATGTAGCATCCCCTTTAAATGACACCAGAATCTAAACCAATTGTTGAAGAAAATTATCTTTTTATTTATAATGTAGCATCACTGTGGGTGAAGGTAAAAATGCTGTTCAGGGCTAGGTTCATACCTGCTTTTGTACACATAGTCTCAGAGCTCCAGTGTGTCTCTCCTTATATAATCCATGGAGGCAAAATCCTGGTCCCTGATAGGCAACTGACCTTTGGCACTCTTCTTTCTCAGCCTGATGAGTGGTACATCAATGTGTCTCACAATGGCATCTCCTACAACTAGGATGCTGAGCTGTGTAAAGGTTTGCTTTATGGGCTTTCAAGATGAGACGTGAGTTAGAGGTGCATTTTTCATCATGGGTGCTTCTTGAGTTGAGTGTTTGTGAGGTTGCTGAGGGTGCTTGTTGCTGTAGTTACATCTGGGTGGTCTTTGAAGTTTATGTGGATTAGTTTTAAAAGCCTCAGTATATGTGGGTCTTTGTGTCTTGCCTGAGGTGTTTGAGATAGGTTTAATGGGCTAATGTGTGGTGCAATTCCTTCATGTGAGGGTTTGACTCCAATAACATTGTATACCTACATGTCACACACACACCGCAGTAGATTGTTTAAGTAATAGGTGATTGTTGGTGAACATGAGACAATTGCTGCATTGTCTCTAGATGTGTATTTCAACCAAGCTGGCCACATTCAGAGTTTGAAAGTGAAAATCTATGATTCTAGTTGCTTATTGCTGTGTACTGAAGGGGGTAGTGCCTAAGATATTTAAGAGTATTGCTGCTGTATTTTCAAATTATTTACTCTATTTTTCTGCATGTTATCATTGTAAAGTGCCTTGCTTTTTACTGCTGCTGGTTTCTCTGCACAGTAATTATTTTAAAAGTGTGCATTTCTAGCTAGTTTGTTTGAGTGTCCTGTTTAAATTCACTTTGGGTCTAACTTTAGTGTGGGTTTATATTAAGAAGGCCTGGAACTGCATTTCTAGTGGCAGCAGAAGGTAGTCTGGTCTGTCTGAGCTGGGAATAACACAGGATACACTGCTTGATTGGTCAACATTTGCTTTGTTTTTGTCATTTTTTTCTACTTCTATAACTTTAGCTCATTTGCACAGCTCTTGACTTGTTTCCACAAAGCTCACAAACACTTGTGGTCCACACCACTGTTTCCTTAGAGTCTGACTTTTATCCAGTGCCAGCTTAGCACAGATACATACATTAAATTGATGTTTTAAAACTTTCATAAGATATTAAAAGCACTGTTGCAGTAGTTTTTAATTATTTATTGTATTCTTTTGCACTTTATCAAAGTGCCATTGCTTTTCATTGGCCTTGCTGCTGGTTTCTCTGCATCATAGTCATTTTAAAAGCATGTGCTAGTTTGTTTGATTCCTCTGTTTGAATTCACTTTGGGCTAACTGTAATGTGTTTTTACATTAAGAAAGTTTGGGATTGTATTCTAGTGGCAGAACAATGTAACTTGGTCTGTTCCGAGTTGGGAATCACACAATAAAGCTTTGAGTGAATGCTTTTTTTGTCAGTTTCTGTATACATGCAGGCACAAAGAATTAACATTTTCTGTATAAAGTATCCTTGAATATTCCACAGTGCTAGCTATGTAAAGAGCGACTAATTTGCATACTGAAGAGATCCTCCGAACAAGTTTGGTCTTAAATAGTCCTGATTGTAGTCTCTAGTCTTATAGCACCAAGCTAGCCATTTGTAAACTCCTCTTGTGCCATCCCCTGGTAGAACACAAAATAAGGATCTGTAGGTGTGGATGTACACTTCCCTGTCATCTCTGCAAACAGGCTGGTGGATATGTACACCTAGAGTCAATCTAGCAATTGTCTCATGTTTACTGACAACCACTTAATTCTTAAACAAACTGATACAGTCTGTAAGAGATGTAGTTGCTTGGTGTCTCTGGAAGTGAAGATCCCACATACAAGAACTTAAGCACTATAATAGCAAACATGATTTTAGTGACACACACACACACACACACACACACACACACACACACACACACACACACACACACACACACACACACACACACACACACACACACACACACACACACACACACACACACACACTTCACATTATATGTACCGGACTCATAGACCTACATTTATTTTTTTAATTTTATTTATTTATCATTTGTTGACCGGGAATGTCCGACTAGGTTCCACAGAGCCTGTTTTCAGCGGAGGCCCGGGGAGAAATGCTCCAGAGGATCTTAAATATAATCTCCCTAAACCATAAACTCCTCCCATACATTGCATAAACAAAAAGTATCCTTAGCAACCTCAAGAGCATTCTACAAAATCTGCACCCAACATGATATATATGCCAAATCCCACTGCATGTGTATCTCTTCTTCTAAGCCCATAAAGCACATCACTACTATACAGCCCAATATTTTAGACATTGGAGACTCCATTGTAATACACACAGATGTCCAGCTCACCAGGCTAAGAAGACAGAGTCAAAGTCAGTTGTCTGTCGGGGACCAGGATCCATCAGATCACACATGCACTAAGGTCATTGAACCACAAGTACCAGTATGACTCAGTCATACTCCATTTGAGTGAAAATGTCCTGAGACATACCTTCCTGGACTACATGAAAAAAGACATGATGGAGCTCTAGGACTATGTGACTCAAGTCAGTATGAGCCTAACATTGATCAGCATTCTCCAAAGATGATGCCACAATATGAACATAAAATAATTAGATTAGAGCCTGGTGTCATTCAAAGGAGGTACAATATTTGAAAGCCTGAGAGATTATGGTTGATAGATCATTCTGCTCTGCCAGGGATGGTCTGCACCTGTCCCCTCTGGGATTGTGAATATTGGCTAAAAGCTTGTCTACTCCCATACTTCCTTTTTTAGGCCTTGCCAACCTGATAAACTTACTGACATAGATGAAACAGCTCAACAAAATTTGAAGGTGTTACTGCTGAATGCCAGACGTCTAAACAAGAAACTCCACTCCCTGCACGCCTTATAATATATAATATATAATATATTCGTTATTTATATTTGGATTCTATGATAAGTTTATTTTTATTTGGTCCTGGGGTTGTTTTTATATGTGTGTGTGTGTGTGTGTGTGTGTGTGTGTGTTCCTTTTACTATACTGTTTTACTTTAACTGAATTTAGCTATGTAATAACCCATGTGATTTTAAGAATATGTGTAATTGGTTGGTCTAAATATTTAAACACTGTGAAGATAATGAGATATATTGCACTGATAAAGAGTTTTGTAACTCGAAAGCTTTAATGTGTTTTATTATTTTACTCATTCAAGTAGTGTTTGACATTGAGCTCCTGTTGTTCTTTCTTGGATATCTAGAATACAGATGTCTGTGCAGTTACTAAGACATGGTTTAACACCAAGGAAAGTATCCCAGCCGTGAAGATCTAAAAGATCTTCCACACATTTAGACCAATTACTGCACAGGAAATGATAAAAAGATGGATGTGTATTTATCTGCTTTAAAAATTATTTATTTAGGAAATTAATTTCTTGTTACGGTTGTTAAAAATAAATACACCTCAAGGCTGGTCCTTCAGTATGAAATGTCTGAGTTCTCCATGTCCATATTACCTTAGACAACATCCAATGCCATAACCTTGCTAGCTATAGGCCCCCCTATGACCCAAGAAAACCACAATGCATACTTAAATGCCCTGGAGACACTTCTTAATCAACCAAATGCCATATTCATGGGCAGCTTTAACTACCCCAATATGAACTGGGAATCATACACAATCTCTAACATGCAGACCCAGAGATTTCTGGATTTTCTAAGTGCAAACACCTTGAGCCAGTTAGTCCGTATGCTGACTAGGGGTACAAATATCCTTGACCTGGTCCTCACAAACATGGTGGAACATTACACCCTCCCAAGCGTAATGTCCTTGCTGGTCTGGTCAAACCATAAAGCTGCCTCCTTTCAAGTAAAGGTAAAACCATGGACACTAGCTAAACCTGGAGCTTTTTATGAATTATTATTGGGCAAATCTCCTACTACTAAGTGACACCTTGGCAACATTGTACTCCCCTTCCCCCACAAACCCTGAGAACACTGCTGTCTATGCAGAACCATTCACAAAAACCCTGTATAGTCATATTAGTAGCTGTATATTAAGTGTAGGATCAATTCAACAAACAATCCACCTGGTGGAATCCCAACATCAGTATGTTGTATAACAAAAGGAAGAAATTAATCACAAAATTAGAAGGTACAGTGTCCAGCAAGGTAAAAAATCCTTATCAACCTAAACAAGCAACTCAGTAGACTAATCATGTCTACCAAAGACATATATTTAAAGTAATATTAGCCTCCCAGCCAAGGACAACCACAAAACTTTCTTCTTCTTTGTCCTTTTCTTCAACTATGTCTGTTACCTCAAAGGCAATACAGAGCAATGTACCAAATTAATTGTAAATGTTGTCAGTTATATGGCTCCAGAAGACACAGCAAACTTCCTGGCTGAAAAATTCAGCTCTAAATTTACCTTCCTCACAGTGAAGCAGATGTCCCTTAGGAAATGTCTGCATCCATAACTCCCTCAACTTTCACTTGAAAGGAGGTACTCAAGGGGCTTTCCAAGGCCAAGATCATCACATCACTGGGTCCCAATAATATACCAGGATTTCTCCTTAATAGCATGAAACATGAACTATTGGGTCCATTTGAATCATTATTTATCCACAGACTACAAACAGTCTTTGTATCAAACAGATGGAGGACTGCAAAGGTTATTCCACTGCACAAGGGAGGGCCATCCATGGACCCAGAGAATTATCAACCCATAAGCCTAATTAATATTGCTAATATGCAAAGCAATGGAAAGAATAATCATGGATAACCTAAATGATTGCATAGGTAACCTATAAACATTGAATCCGAATCAGTTTGGGTTTGTCAAGGGCAGTTGTTGCCTGCTCAGCTTGTTGGACTTCTTCAAGAAAGTTACCAAAACAATGGGCAAGTGCAAAATTGTGCATACTGCCTACCTCGACCTTACCAAGGTATTTGGCACAATATCCCACTCAGGTATTGCAGAAAAGATCACTAAACTAGGTATAACCCCCTACAACACCTGCTGGATAACTACCTGGCTTATAGACAGAAGCCAATAAGTTAGGACAGTGGGGTATACCTCTGCAAAAAGGTAAGTTACTAGTAGGTTGCCTCTGGGCTTAGTGCCGGGGCTGATCTTGTTTGGTGTCTTCTTCTCTGAGGTCAAGGCTAACATCAAGGGCATCTGACTGACCTAGTTCATAAATGATTGCAAGTTGTGCACAGTCATTGAATCCCCCCAAGGAATCCCCTAAGAAGGCTTAACACAGACTAATAACTGATGCCAGAGTCATGGTGAAAACCAAATGCCAAAAAGTACCAGTCATTGAGGACAATGCCCCCTTCAGTGTGTACCTGACTGGGCATATGCAGTAACTGCAGTGTCCACAGAGATTCCTCACAAAAAGAGTACATGGAGTGGGGAAAAAGTCCTATGCATACTGTCTTAAAGTCTTGTCCTAATAGTCAGTATTCTATAAGCTGCTGGGAGATGAGCTATGCTTGGGCTACAAAACATACTTCAGTCCAGCTCTAAGGGATCTGTTGCACATCTTTAAAACAAATAGCCTCAGAAACACCCCATCCTGAGACCTAAACCTTGTCTGTGATGTAATTAGGACATATTGGGGGGGATAGGTTTGTGTCACAGGCATCCCCTTCTCTAGAACAGGTTTCCCATCCATGCAATAAAGAGTTTATCCCTGCACTTCTTCATGTAAAACTTGAATCAGTGGATAAGGTGCCATAAATATGTCCCTGGTCTAGCATCTACATCTGTGTTAGATAGCAGAAGCTTGTAAATGCTTGGCTGCCCATGATCAATTATATGTACCCCACAAAACCTTTGTGACCCAATACCTATCAGATTTTATTGGAAAGCATGGCTAGGCTTTAAAAGGACCCTTGGGTTGATAGCATAGGTATCACTATGATAGTAAGAAATTATGAGTTGCTTAAATGGAATGTTGTTGAAATGAAACAATACAAGATTACACCGGAAGAGGAAGGAAGAGGAACAAGTCACTTCATGCAACTACTGACTATTAAATACACTCAGAATTTCTGGAGTGGATTATATAGAGGAAGTTATGGTGATAAATTCTTCTGTCTAAGCAGTGAATGGTTTAATGGCTGAGTTAAGAGCAACTCTAGCAACATTTGCAACTTATGACAGGTCTATATCAGCATTTCGAGAGACGAAAATGCCAAATACCAGTTGTCTGACACGTAAATGTCGAACTACGACATTGCCGAATGGCCAAACACCAACGCCAAACACAAACAAACATGCTTAAGTAATGGGCTTCACCCCCATACCCCCCCTAACTAATTATTCTAACTCCGAGACCGCTAAAGTCAGGGAAAGGGCAGGTGTAAGGAAACAGCCAACCGCTTTCTTTCCATTAGGAAGAAATTGATGATTTGGCTGTTCAGCAATGTCATAGTTTGACATTTACGTGTTGGCCAACTGGAATTCGGCATTTTCATCTTCCAAAATGCTGATATAGACCCCTTACGACAGCATTAACTTGTTCAGGTCACAAAATTTGCAAAGTGAGATTGAAGTAGTCAGACTGGGAACTATAGTTCAAACTTGTCAGAGGCTCATGCATTAGCTCTCTGAGCTAATCTCATATATTATGATAACCTAGTATTAAATCAACAAAGGTTTACTCATGCTATGATATCAGTGTCATACAATGGAACATTAAGTCGCAAACTTTCATGTGACATTAAAGCAACACATTAAAGAACAACACATTCCATACTTACTAACACTACGGTATGTCATCTAAATATATTATTTATAAACAGTAACAAAATAATTTGTTGATAGGTAGGCAATGTGTTAGGATTATTCTGCACTGTATCATGTATATGTTATAAATTTCTTGTGGGTTTTATTTATGTATTTCCTTTTGTTTACTGTGAAAGACAGACTGGGTTACATTGCCCATTTTCAGCAGAGACACAGAGAGAAAAACTCAGAGAAATAGTAGTTGTACAATATAACAAAGTTTATTCATCATCATCATCATCACATTTTTTCTACATTGAGTCATGATGTTGCATCAACTGTTACCACCTCTCTAGATTCCGTGCAACTCTCCTACCATCTTCAGTGGTCATGTCTGATTATTGTGGTTCTTCTGTTACACAATCCATCCATCTCTTGACTGGACATCTTTGTCTCCTCTTGCCATTTTCCTATCTGTCTCAAATCTTTTTACCAGACTGTCTTCCACTTTCCTGCCCATGTGCCTGAATCACTATAATGTATTCTCTTTGACCTTCTCTGCAATTGGAGGCACTTGGGCTACTGCTCTGATGCCATCATTTCTTCATCTGACCCACAGTGTGTAGCCTACCACCCATTTTAGGAACTTCATATAACCATCTTTAAACAAACTGTAAATAATGAACACTGTACAAAAGCTAATGAAATTCATTTAAACAGAATAGACAGAAGTATTGCACAAAGACAAAAATTATTGTTAAGTCCTAGGAGGTGACATTAGTGTACATTGTAGAATATCACTGGAACAGGAAATTATGACTATAAATGCAACAATAATACTAAGCACTTAGAGAGCATCTAAATATAGGAGCTAAAAAGGTAATGTGAATCTATATTTATGTGGATATGTGAGCTGATAGAAGAATGATATATAAATTTCACATGAGAAGAGTGCATAAATGCAGTTCGGTAGTCATAAAAAAGCCAGTTCGAAAGAAATGGTTTGGTAAGCAAGAAGAAATCCTGAGTTTTTGCAAATGTTTAACTTGGAGATTCAGAACAGTTTCAGATTCTAGAGTGATTTAGATGTAGTCTGACGTTAGTTTTAAAAGTGAGGAGATTATCTCTATCTGACGGTGAAGGGAATGATGTTCCACAATTTATCTCTGGTTAGTGAGTATATCCATGTAAGTTGCTGCTTTTTGGGGATTTTTTGTGTCTGCCCTTTGATCAAAGGCTACATTTGTGTTTATACCATTTCATTGTATTTTTGTTGGTTGGGGTGTTTGAGGGGTGGTGTAGTATTTTATGAATCATTATCAGTTGTATATATGATCTCT
Organism: Protopterus annectens; assembly: GCF_019279795.1. NCBI lineage: Eukaryota > Metazoa > Chordata > Ceratodontiformes > Protopteridae > Protopterus > Protopterus annectens. The sequence continues at coordinate 690,633,067 of NC_056749.1, forward strand.
GATGTGATATTTCTAGCCATTTCATGTTCAGTAGAGGAATCCGGTGATGGGTTAGATTTAAAAGGGCTGATGCAAATTTGCTTATTTTGTTTTAACATCATTCAAGTTTGGTCATTAGTGTACACTGAAGAGTTGGGAAAATCGAAGATGCATACAACAAGTTTGAAAATAAGAGGGATGTTCTAATTGCTTTCCTGTTGTGGTCAGTGAGATATGGCTTTGTTAATGGGCCCTATTCATAGAATGAGCACAGTGATGTGACCAAGCACATACAGTGTTGCATTCTATACCTCCATAATGTACTGAAACATCATGCAAGCATATGCTAAGAGCTGAAACAAAGCTAATTCCTTCTACTGGCACACCACCCACATGGCTGAATGCATGATGTGCCCGCTGCCTCCTACCCCAGCAATTCAGGTCCCATTTCTGTGCCTTGCCCCCAACTATTTTTCAATATATTTTATTAAAAGAATAATAATGTCTTGTAGCAAATAGTTGATAGAGTTTATACCCTAAATCATAAAAATGGCTAGAAAAATGGCTGAAAAAAACGGAAAAAAAAATTCACTCACTTTATTAAATAAAATAAGTGCTTCAAGAGTCCAAATGTTTTACACAAGATGAAATAAGTTTGTTCTCTAGTGTTTTGGATGTAATCCTAACTTACAATTTTTTTTTAGTTTGACAATGTTATTTTTAGACAGAAGAATGGAGTAGCACTGGGGGCTGCTATGGCCCCCAGTTACATTAATACTTTCATGATGGATTGGGAAAAATAATTTATTTTTAATTCAGTATTTGTTAATGATATTGTAGTTTATAAACATTTTATTGATTATTTATTTTTCATACGGAAGAGAACTGAAACTGCACTTATGGGTTTTATGCAATATTTAAATTCTGTATCAGAGTTTTTGAAATTCACCCTTAGTTTTAATAGAGAATGCATTAAATACCCAGATTTGACTTTATACAAGAAAGCCAGCAAATTAAACACAAAGATTTATAAGAAATCAGTGGAAAGCAATAGTTACTTACACTATAATAGTATGCATAGTGGTAGGCTTAAAAAGAATTAGTAGCCATTTTGATAGGATAAGTAGATTAACTGATGAGGCTTGCCACTTTAAGGTAGAGTCTGAGGCACTAAAAAAGAAGTTTTGTGCCAGAGGGTACCCACCTGGAATGTTATATGAGGCTATTCATAATGTTTTTTAAAAAGGGAAATAGCAGTAATTGACGCTAATAGGACTACTAATATAGAATTAACAGATACAAATAGGAATAAAGACTATGTCCTGGTGTGTTTGCTCAACAAGTCTGTCGATTAAAATAGCATTAAAGAAATAGGAATAAGTGAAAGGTTTTAATGAACTTTCAGGATATTAATAAAATTATAGGAGAGTTTCCTATTTTCGTAAGCAAGAGAGGAAAAACTTGAAAGAGTATTTTACAGGAATATAAATAGTAGTTCAAATAGATGTGCTGTAAAGGTAATATATAAGTGTAGTAACTGTAATTATTGCAAACATATTTTAGAAGGACACAAAGTTATAGTGGCAGCTAGAAATTATGAAATTAATTTACTGGCGGAATTTAGCTGCAAGTCTAAATATGTAGTATATATAGCACTATATGGGCTTTGTCCTATGTTTTATGTGGGAAGAACTACTAGAGGATTTTATTCAAGGATTTATGAGCATTTAAGGGCAGTTGAAAAACAAGAACCAGCTAATGCTTTAGCTAGGCATGTGATTTTGTGTCATTCAATGCAAAAGATTTTTATACATTTTCAGTAATAGATCAAGAGAAAAATCACAATTCCAGGTGGGATGCTGAGGAAGATATTGATTGAAAAGAATATTGTTGGCAGATCAGGTTAAATGCCTGTGTTCATCCAGGAATTAATGATAGGGAGAACTTCAAAGTTGTGAAAAGGAAGGAGTTAAAGCATTGAAAAAGTTTTAGTAATGTGATTTTTAATTATTTATTTTCTGCTGGTGTGATTATGCAACTTTGTCTGATGATGTTCATTTTGAACAAAAGTGCTTGCCAGTTGTTTATCAGTTGTTTTTACTTAATAAAGTGAGTGAATTTTTTGCCATTTTTTGAGCCATTTTTCTAGCCATTTTTATTGTTTATTTTGTTTGGTTCAGCTTTGGGATTATTATTTTTCAAGAATCTTTAGTTGGATTAACAGTTTATACCCTATTTGTATGGAGTAATCCACAGTGGTGCAGCGGTATCGTTGTTGCCTCACAGCAAAAGGTTCTCCTGTTGATTCTCGGCTGGAGTGCGGGGAGTGCCTTCTATGTGGAGTCTGCATGTCCTCCCCATAGTTGGATGGGCATTCGAAAGACATGCGTAAATGGGCGTGCCTTCGTTGAAGGTTGGACGCCGAGCTGGCACCTCTACTGCCAATCATTAGTGGACCGGAGTTCCGCTGTGGCGACCCCTAACCGGGAAAAGCCGAAAGACAAACAACAATAACCCTACTTGTATGTAGCACTAAAGTGCTCAGATGTTAGTTACAAAAAAAGCCATTTCTTGTTTTTAAACTGAAACAAACTACTTGTTGCAATTTAAAACCTGCCAGCACAGACCACTACAGTACTTAGATTTTGGTTAAAAAAATATATCTTTTTTTATCTTTTGAACTGTAGCAAACAGCTTGCTACAATGTAGCATGCAGTTGCTAGAGTTCAGACCATACATGGAGCCCTATAGTGCTCAGGTTTGACCACAAATGCAATACTGGCTTTTAAAAGATGATATTTCAATAAAGTAAGATCAGTATCAGCTGATCGCACCCCCAACACTTTGCACCCATCACAATTACTCATCTATCTCCAGCCTACCTTCACTACTGGCTAAGAGAAGTAATGCTCAATCTTTATAGATGTACATGAATAACCATGCATGTGTTGCAGAATTAAATGATGATACAGTATGCAGATATGGCTATGAAGTCACATATATCAGACAATAAGTGATGAGTTTCCAATCAGAGAAAGGGCATATGATATAATTGTAGGAAAGTGGAGTGAGTTGTATTTCTGTATTACTTAAGAAAAACATCCCAAGTGCATTCCCAGCAATATATTGGTAAGTAATATTTCACGAGTTTGCAGTAAAGCAGGTATTGTCTAAGAATTTTGTCAAACTTCCTGAAATTTGAATATTATGTTAAAGTAGAAGTGTTAATACTAGATCAGAAGTTAATTTAATATTTTCTTTACAGGAGCATCACCAGAACCAGTAATTATACATAGTGTAATAAACTCTGTGTGATATGCGTTAAGTTAACAAACCAGATCCCTGAATAGATTTTATTTTATCTATTTGTTAATTCAGTAAGCCCACTGGACTCATGTCTTTTTTCATGGGTGATCTAGGAGCACTGTCTGGTTATCTGAGTCACAGATAAGACAAATGGAGATGGAAAGAATCAAACCCAGTTCTCTTGACTACAGGATGCAGATTATTAACAGCACAGATGCATTGGCTCTCTGTTCCAACTTCCAGACTGATGCCTGGTGAGGGGATTAGGGACTGAGTGGCACTTTTTCAGCCTCATCTGCCCTGGATGATGGAATAAGGTTTTTAGACAGCGACTAATAGTTCTGTCAAGAGACTGAAGACCCCATTCCAGAGAAATATGCATTACATAATGCACAAATGAGCAGGAGAAATGTGTAGGGCATGACAAAAACATCCTCTGCAGCACTCCAGATGTGACTGTACTTGAACAATCTGATCACCTATAAAATTTATAATATATAATGTATAATATATAATATAATATAATACAATATAATATAATATAATATAACATAACATATAATGGATTATACATTTGCAAGTCCTTGATCCATGACAGGTAAGCAGGACATATGCTGGGGATATTGGAATGGAAGATCAGAAGGGTGCTCTGGGACATAGCTAATGACAGACAGCTGCAGTGGGAACTAAAAAATGTAATTTAGCAAATTTTAATTTAAAACATAATGTAGTGCTGTCTATTCTCTGAAATTTTTATCTCACTCTTTTACTTCAAAATAAACATGTTTATTATTTTTTTTGGATTAGTCACAGTCAGTTTCCTTGACATTTAGCATAAAAGAAGCAAACAAAAGAAATGATGTTGTACAGCTGACACAATTAAGCTGTCAGAATTAAAACACAGTAGGATATTACATCAGTGTTGCTTCACACAGCTGCCTCAAATGTCTAACAGAAGCACTTCATCTAAGTATAGCCTGGTTTAATCAGTTTAGTATCTTCTGACAGGATGGAAAATATTGTCAAAAACAAATTTTCTGTCTGATTGTTTTACATGAGAACTCATAAAAAGGATTCATCTCAGTTGTCCTTTCTGTGCTCTGAATATCTAGCTTAAACCTAATCCATGGCAGTATTCTTTGATATCTATGTTTTGTACACCACAGATGTACTTGCTTATAGAATACTTCCCCCCTCTCTCTCTCTCTCCCTCTATCTCTCTGTCTCAGCTCCGTCATGCATCATTATCACACGTAACACAAAAGGTTAAAGACAGATTTACTTTACATGTGTGGTAACTGCTACAACTGGTGTGTCTTTCACAGTGACAGATGCAATAGCAAAACAAGTAGCATTTTACCATATATACAGTAAAATCAGCCTACAGAAAAAGCATAACAACTTTAAAAACATTTTTCATCAAAACAAATTGTACTGATCCATATGATCAGAGGGAGCAAATAGAAGCTTTTTCCCCTGCTTAAAATGAAACAGAGCATAAATGAACCTCTATAAGCAGATCATACATACTGGCTAACTCATTTTTTCTCATTAGCTTCTAAAGGAGCCCATATTTTCAGTACATGTGTTGAGCATGAATCGGTTGTCCTTTTAAAGATGTGTTGAAGAGTCTTTGTTTTGACTGCTGAACACCACTTCCCTATTTATGGCATGCTTACTTGGCATTTCTATGACTTGCAAGGAGGAAGAGATCAGAGGTTAGCTGCTTGGTGTTGAACATTGGTTGCGGCTATCTGATTTTTAATCACTTAAGAACTTTATTGACTATGGATTTGTTATTTTTCAGGAAGGTTCTCAATTGCTAGTTGCTGGTCAAGTGTGTCTGCATGTATTCTGCACCAGAATCAGCTGTCTTTTGATGTGCTGACAGCTGGATAGTCTTCTTTTGGGGAGGAGGACTCCCCACTGTGCTTTTTAAGATTTGTTTGTTCAGCTACATGACGCTACCCTCCAAGCAGTGTAATTCCTCACAATACTTTATAGCTGGCCTTAGTGTTTCCAAACACACTGACAGAATACATAGACAGATGGGAAGAAAATAACCATAATATATGTCACATATGCACAAAAAAATTTGCTTAATGGACTTTTAAAATTCTCTTATGAAGCACATGAAAGCCATTTTAGTTAGTTCACTTGAAGATGGAAATAAAAAGTTTAGATAATGTTTGATATTTACCAGCTGACTAATGCAGATGGAAGCTCTACCAACAAAGCATGTAAAAAACTTTTTGAGTAGAATTCATGGACGTGGTAAGCAATATACACAGGATTTGTGCACAGAAGAATGCGGAGAAATAACATTTTTTATTTTATTTATTTATTTATTTTACATTTGTTGACCGGGCTAGTCTAGTTGGATATATATCCATTTTCAGTAGAGGCCCGGGGAGAAAAGCTCCACACAGATATACAAAAATATAAAAAGTATAAAAAATATTGTTACATGGTAAGTACAGGATTAATAAACCAAATAAAACAGGAAGTTTTTACATTTCAGAGATCAGAACACATTAAGAAAAGTAACAGTGAACATATTATTGCTTAAGAAAGCTAAAACAGTTATAATAACCAAATAAAACAGGAAGTTTTTACATTTCAGAGATCAGAACACATTAAGAAAAGTAACAGTGAACATAATATTGCTTAAGAAAGCTAAAACAGTTATAATACAGTAAGAGTTATGTACAATAGTTCACAACAGGTTCAAGGATATAAGCAATAAGTTGATTAGAGTTTAAATAGTGTCAGTCATAATACAAGATTAAGTATTTAAATGTTTGGAACTTTGGTTAGAAGAGGAAGAAATAGGGGTGAAGATGGTTGTTAGTCAGGGTTACTACAAGGGCATAGCCAGTGCATTTGGAGGTGTTTTTTGAGTTTTTGTTTAAAGAGTGGCAAGGATGTAATTAGTGTTAGTTCACTGGGTAACAGGTTCCAGTTTTTTCCTGCTGTATTAGTAAACAAAGAGTCACCAGCTGTATTATTAGACTTTGCTAGGCTAGCAAGGAGTTTGTTAGGAGAATGTAAGGAGTTCAGATTATTATATGGGATTAAGAGTTTTGAGAGTATAGGGGTATTATTGGGTTGGTAAAATATTTTGTGGGCCATTGTGAGTTGGGGGATTATCAGATGGTTTTGGAATTCCAGCCAGTCTAGTTGCCTAAGATTAGAACAGTAGTGAGTTCTGAAGGGATTGCCAGTAGCAAATCTGGCAATATTATTGTAGGAAGTTGCTAATTTGTTGAGGTTAGTTTTCTTGAGGTTGGTAAATATAGGTGAGGCATACAGAAGGGTTGAGATAAGATGGGAGTGAACGATCTTGTCTCTGGCTGTTGTGGTTAAAAATGGTTTTATTCTATATAATGATCCTATTTTTCTGTTGACTATTTTAATGGTGTTGTTTATATGGTGATCAAATGTGAGATTATTGTCAATGGTTATTCCTAATAGTTTGGTGGTAAAGTCAGGGTAAATGACAGTGCCACTATTTGAAGAGACTGAGAAATCTAAGGGGGTGGACCTAGTAGTGGGTGTAAAGAGAAGGAGTTTTGTTTTTTTGGCATTAAGAAGGAGGCAACGTTTGGTAAACCATGTTTCTACATTGTTGAAAACATTTTGAGTAAGAGAATGTAGTTCAGTTGAAGAGGTTGCTGAGCATATTAGTGTGGAGTCATCTGCATATTGAATACAGGTGGCTTGAGGAATTGCTACATGGAGATCATTAATGAATAAAGAGAAAAGAAGTGGACCAAGAATGGAGCCCTGAGGGACCCCAATAGTGACAGGTAAAAAGGAAGAAATTTGATTTTCCCAGAGAACTGCCTGTTGCCTATTGCTGAGGTATGATCCAAACCATTTAATGGCCAGAGAATCAAAGGAGAGAGATTCAAGAATACTGATTAGGAGGGCATGGTTAACCATGTCGAAAGCTTTAGAGAGGTCGATGAAGAGTGCAGATGAGAGTATGTTTTTGTTGCGGTTTCTATTGATGGTATCTGTGAAGGATAGGAGGGCAGTAGTGGTACTATGTGATGGCCTAAAGCCATGTTGACAGCTTGCTATTAAGTTATGTATAGAGAGATGATGTAAAAGTTGTTGGTGAATGCATTTCTCCAAAATTTTTGCTAAGGGTGATGAGAGCAATTGGCCGATAGTTAGAGTACTCATTAGAGTTCCCACCTTTATGTAAGGGGATAATATGGGAGATTTTCCAAATGTCTGGGACGGTTCCTTCTTGGATTGTTCTATTTATAAGTATAGATATAGGGTAGGCAATTACTTTGGCTGCTTTTTGGAGATATTGGGAAGGAAGTTTGTCAGCGGATGGAGTACATGGCTTGAGTTTATGAATAAATTTATAGATGAGAGAAGTAGAGATGGGTTGTAGTTTGAAGTTAGAGTAAGAGTGTGGTAAGTTGATGGGAAGGTTGGAGTTTTCAGAGATAAGTTGCCTAGCTAGAGATTGTATAGTCTCAGTGAAGAAAGAGTTAAAGGTACTGGCAGTTTGATGGGGAGTGTTTGGATCTGCATCAAGTGGGGTGGGTGTTCGGGAGTTACCTGGGGAAAGGAGCTTATTTATGCAAGACCAGAACTTTTGAGGATTATTTTGATGAGTTTGTTGAAGTTTACAGTAGTAGTTTTTTTTGTCTGTAAGTATTGCCTTTTTTGTACTATTTCTAAGCTGCCTAAAATGAAGATGATCAGAGCTATTTCTGTTAGATCTCCATTTGGCCCAGACTTTGTTCCTAAGTAGAATTTGATTTCTAGTTTCATTCGAGAGCCATGAGGCTGGGTTGGACTTCATTCTGATGGAACGTGTAGGAGCATGCTGATCAAGAATAGATAAGAAAGTAGTGTTAAAAGACTTTACAGCCTCTTCAAGTGAAAGGGATTTTAAAGGATTCCAGTTGCATGCTCTGAGCTCAGTTTGAAATAATTCTGCGTTAAAGTGTTTGGTGGAGCGTGCTATCCTAAAGGTGTGGGGGTTTGGAAAGTCTTTCTTTTCTCTTGTGATATAGGTCAAAGAATGATCACTTACATCATCTGGCAGGGTTCCTACTTTGTAAGTTTGTTTTACTTTGTTTATGAGTATCCAGTCTAAGGTACACTCTGTTTTATTAGGTTTGTTAATTCTTGTTGTAGAGGTTATGGTTTGCTTAAAGCCATGGAGGTTGATATGAAAGGTAGGATTTTCAGCACTAACACTTTTCCAGTCAATGTTAAAGTCACCTAGTATTATTGTTTCTTGGGGGTAAGTAGAAGACACCCAGCTAAGAAAAGCCTCTAATGTAGTTATATTATTGCCAGGTGGTATGTAAATCCAGATAATGTATAAAGATTTGTTAGCATTAATTTGGAGCTTAGTTATGAGGACTTCTGTGTTGCTATCCTGGGTTGCATAAGATGGTAGGGTAGAGATGTGAAGTCCATTTTAAAATAGAATTGCTACTCCACCACCTTTACGTTTTGTTCGGTCTAGTCTTACTATATAATATCCTTGGGGAATAATTTCATTGTCTTTTGTTTCTGGTTTTAACCAAGTCTCAGTGAGGCAGAGGATATCAAATGAGTGAATAGCTAGGAGGGCATGAAGGTGAGGTACTTTATTATTGATGCTTTGGATATTCAGATGCCCTATTAGGAGAGAATTGTTGAGTTTAGGGTGAGTTGTTTGGATAGTAGGGATGGTAGGGCCAGGGTTGGGGTGGATGTCACCATCTATTAAGGAGGGGTTATTTGGTTTTGTTGCAGGATTGTTTCTAAGGTAAGTTTGAATTTTCAATTTTTTGTCTGAGGGTAGGTTATGTTTAATGTGGGAGAGTCTGTGGAATTTAGGTAGTAGGTATCTAGGAGTGGAAGTTATGTTAGAATGTCTATGTAGGGATATGTGTGTATATATTGTAGTTTGTTTGTGGGAATGGTTAAGCTGGAAATAGTGCAGTTTTTCAAAGGAGGTAAGAAGGTAGGCTGAGAAGAGGGTAGTTAAGAGTATAATTGTCAGTGTTAAATTGGCTAGATTAGGGAGAGGCATCTTTGAAGAAATAATAAAATAAGAACTTGAGTGAAGGGATAAAAAGATGGAGTAAAATGTGGAAGAGAGGAAGATAAGAGGATACAAGAAGAGAAAAAAGAGGGCACTAAGATATACGAGTTAAGAGTAGGAGGATATGGTAGAGGTACTCTAATGAGTGGCTTAATTGTGAGTGAGTGTTAGAGGGTAGGGGTGTGGCTAAATTATATGGGGTGGGGTGAAATATGGGAGTGACTGGAAGAGAGAGAGGGTGTGATTAGAGAAGTATAAGTGTAGGACCCCTGGGTGTGGGTGGGAATTGGGGGCAGGGTAGGGGAGCGGAGTGAACCCATAGGGCGAACAGAGCAGGTTTCTGCTGAGAGAGGCTGAGAGGCAATCAGTTATGGAGAGGGACTGTGTTCTACAGGCATAGGAAAGGTAAGAGACATAAGCTGTTACTAAGTAGCAGATAAAAAAAGAGAACAAAGGTATAGCTGTGCTGGGGGGATAGTTATGTAAGATAGTTGTACAACAAAGAGAGAAATGTTTATACAGAATGCCAAAAGGCAGGAAAGGAAGTTGATACAGAGGGATAATAAGAGGGGCCAGTAGCAAAAAAAAAGAGGTGATAGTCAAAGGTGTCTATTTAGTAAAAAACTTCCAGACTTACCTGGGATAATTCCTATTGTGAAGGAAACATGGGGTGGGGGTAAGTGCATAAATAGAGAGTACAAGCACTGATATCCGAGTCTAGCTGGTCTACAAAGCTCATTGGTTTCTACAACCAGTGAGAGATGGTATTCCAAAGCCTAAGATATGCTGCCCCCTAGTGGATAACGTTGGGAAAACACAAATTCCACTAGGATAGTAGGTAAAAGGGAGATAAGTTAAAAAAGAGGTGGTAGGAGGGGTAGGTCCATGGGTGTGCAGGCCCTTACAAAATAGAATAAAATTTAATGCAGTCCCTAGTAATTCCAAGTTATCTCACTCACAAGGTTAAAGTTAAATCAATACATATACTGTAGGATAACACCTACACTGTGAGGCTGAATGTAAAAGGTGCAGGTAGATCCTGAGGGGCTTCTAGGATTGAGTTTCCCTACTATTCAGTAGGATATCATTAGCCTTACAGGGTTTCAACTAGAGGGATCGGCTATGTCTCCACACAGGACTTAGAAGCTGAAAAAAGAGACAGAAAGAAATATTATATAAATGTTGGCTAACTAGGTTAAGTTCTATGCAGGAGTGGAATGAAAAAGTGTAGAGGAGGAGTGCTAGTCAGAAGTTGAGTGTAGTGTGAGGATGCAGTGAGGTATTAGCACAGAGTGTAGCATACAGTAAGGTAATTGGAACACGTATTCAACTTATATAATCAAATACATTACTTTTGTATGGCTCAGAAAAACAATGCATGTATATCTACTACAGAAGACAATGTGTAATTGCAAACTATAAAACAGCATTCACTAATGAGGCTAAAGACTAACTAATTAGTTTGACCAATTAAAGAAAGAGAAATAATCCAAGTCATAGCACAGTAATACAACCCATATAGTCATATCATGAAAGAATGTCCATTATAGTAATCCATATTACCAACAGCACAAATAGCCCAAATACAAAGACTGTAATAGTCAAAATAGTTTAGCCAAAAGAGTGGGATAAGACTGGTTAACACCTCAACAGTAGTAAAAAAAAAAAGTTGAGAGTTGTCAAACCTTATCGGCTAGCAGAGGAAACACAGTAGGGGGGCTGAGGGCTAGGGTAAAAGTAACAATGGTCGTTATGCTTCATGTGCAGTTTCACAGAATTTAAACTATGTCTCCGGTACTACAGAGAGGGAGGAGAGTACCCCGATTGCTTCCGCTTGTAGCCCTCAGTATAGAAAATAATAAAAAATCATTAAAATACGTAAAAGTCGTTCCACTAATATAGCGATAGCATAAGATACCTACAGCGTGGAAGAAACGCCACGCGGAGATCCCTCCAAACCCAAAATAGCAGTAGCCCCAGGGAATAACAATACTAAACCAAACATGCCAAACCTAAGGTAGCAGTAGCACCCAGTATAAGACCAAGAGCCTGACTGGCTAGCTTTAGAAGCGGAGAATAACAATAACGGTAATATCTACCAGTTAGCTAGCAAAAACACTTAATTAAGCACCTCAAATGTCTTTATACACGGCAACAGAGACATCAAAATCTTGAGAAAGCACTCATAAATAAGCATTAATTTAAGAGCGACAATGTTGTTTGTCAATAATGCTATGTAATTTAGAAAGAAAGTACGAAATTGCAACACTTAATTAAGCACCTCAAATGTCTTTTAAACATGGCAACAGAGACATCAAAATCCTGTGAAAACGCTCATAAATAAGCGTTGATTTAAGCGTACATGGAGCGACAATGTTGTTTGTCAATTCTGCTACGCAGTTTAGAAAGAAAGTACAAAATTGCAGCACAATTTATGAGCAGATTCTAGTACAATACATGGAGTGACAATGCTTCATTTCAGAGACTTCTCCCATCAACACACCAAAAAAGTGATGCTTAACCCCACACCATGTAGTAAGTTGTTTGCATTATAAAAGAAAATGAGCTACACATTGCATGAATAACAGTGTTACCTCAGTGTAAATACAGGTACAATGTATGTCAACTACATCTTCTGTAGCTGCATTGTAACACAGTTATACAGTGTAGTAAATGGACAGAGGTAATGCAGTGTGACCCTGCCATACATGGCCACAGCTCCAACATATAGGTTCACATACATATGTATGTACATGCAAATACACACACACAACAGGGTCTATACTATAAGACCAAAAGTGCATATGTGCAACTACATAAAGATCGACACATAATGCACAAAACCTGACAATAGCGAATGGCTACATAATAGAATTTTTCTCTAGGGAAAAAACGTACGCGCCCATTCACTAAAAACAATAATTTAACACCATAAACAGGTGGGGGCCTTCGCCCCCCATACCCCCCCAATGTAGGGGGCTCTGCCCGCCACAACTCCCTAATTAAATATACCAACTTCGAGAATGCTCTAGAGGAAAGGAAAGGGCAACTCTGTGAAGTTGGCCAGCTATCTACTTGCCCTATGAAATATTCATCAAATCATTTAAATGCGATTCGATGAATATGTGTCGCTGTTTCCATATTCGCTAAGAAGCCTTTTCATGCTTCTAATACAGACCCCACACAACACACTCACACACACACACACACACACGCACACACACACGCACACACACACACACACACACACACACACACACACACACATACATGCGTATGAAACCAAATACACTCCCACAACAAACGCATGCACAACCTTATTTGGCTTTATTGGCTTTGTTGCCTGAATGTACCCATAAAGACATAAAAATATAAAACATAAAAAGTTATGCCCCAGGATTCAATAAACTCCATGTGTGCTTAGCGCAGAGCCTACACAAATGACATGTTAGCGTGATGGTACGTAGCATGCTGCAGTGTGCAATGCATATTAATGAGGTGTGGTGCATCTAAGCTAGGTTTTGTGGCTGGCAACAGTGTTGCTGTCCAGGAAACCATTTAAGCAAACACAGATATCAATTCCATGTAAACCAGAGTACCTACAGTCGGCAAATTTGTGCAGAATGCCACAATTACCACTAGAGTTTCACAGATAGCTGTGAATCTGTTAGCGCAGCATATTTCCACAAAGGCCAACATAATGTGGAGGTATTTAATCAATAATAGGGACATATTTGCCATAGATGTCTCATAGACATGTGGAAGAATGAAATTCAGACATACCTGTAATCCTGTGTGAGCAAGACATAGGGACAAAGGCATACATAATGGGGGGGGCAAAGGTCTCAAAAATAGGGACCGATTTTTAATATTGCACTTCCAAACTTAGAAAGTTGATAGCATAAATAAGAGCACATTAGCATGAACTTTCTGAAGAACATAAAGTTTGAAACTCAAATGTCAGTCATCATTTCTGACTTCACTCCACAATGACATGCCAGTGATTTGCCAGAAAACAAAAAATGTTATGAGGAAAAGATCACAAATATGAGACAAAAACTGAACATTCTGCACCAGTCTGGACAGTTGAGAGTTATGCACTCAAAGTTTTGTAATACTGAGTCACATCAGTCCAGAGATCATCCCAGTGATATGGCAGGAAGCCACATATTTGATAAGGAAGACATCAGAACATCCTGAGAATATGTGGACAGTTGAGAGGTATGAATGTAAAGTATATGGTCCAAACTCTGTACAGGACAGTGTACCTACAGTGCAGAGTACTGGGATATCCAATTCCTTGCATTCTAAAATGAAGCTGTGTTAATGATCTGTAACAGGACATGGGACTGGAATGTAAAATGATCACTCAGGGGAAGTGTGTGTATTGAATAGGGACATACAGATGAATTGCAGAAATAAACACAGAGAAGGAGGACAGTTGAAACTCCCTCATGTACAGCAGAGGTGGGCTTGTTAGTGGAAGCTGGTTCTAACAGAAACACCAAGCACATATCTATATGAAACAGTACAGACTGTACTGTGAAAATGTGTTGCCTGAAACAGGCACACAAGGTGACATAACAATGGGGAGGATGTCTGTGTGAGATAAGCATCCTTAAATGAATAATGCAGAGGACATCTGTCAGGGATCTGACATACAATTGGGGTAGGGTGCATATTATGAAGCTGTGCAAACTGATATGTCTGAAGGTGAGTCTACTCTCAGCAGAGGTCTCCAGAAAGCTGGCCACAGGTAAAGGATCACAGAAAAAAAAGTACAAGAACCAATCACAATCATGGATAATATCAGAATAATACCACCAGTAATCCCATGCCTATCACATAACATATGTAATGTGGAGTGATAAGAGATGAGCCTGCACACACACAATGACTATTATGATACATCCACACTCTATGAGGATAACCATGCACACTGTCCTGACACTGTAATATCTGCAGGAGGTGTTAGGAGGGACACTGCTATACCTGTATGCAACAGTATGGGCAATACAGGCTAGCTGCCTTGCATGCATGACATCTCTCTCTCTCTCTCTCTCTCTATATATATATATATATATATGGCATAAGCCACATGATATACATGCCAATAATGCTGTCAAACACCTATGTATGTAGTGTGTGCATAAGCAGAACAAACAGCACACATGCACCTAGTGTAACAGCTTGAATGGTGTTCTGCACCATCAGACAGTCATGTATATTCAACAGAAAGAATACCTTGGTATGTCCAATAAGCTGTGTGACATCTCCCTGTGACAAAGGTGGTACACTTCAGTTACACATCACTGGAAGATGTGTAGGAAGGTACATGATGAAGGGTGCATTGTACACAGTTATCGGTGTGATGAGGGCTGGGAACCATGAAGGTACTATGGCCTCTGATGTGCATGTCCTTTACATACTCAGTACTTGTGTTAAATTCATGGGAGAAGTCAGCACTGTGACTACATGCTGGTGGATGTACCACTTACCATCTACTCAAGGACATGAGTCACATACCTGTTGGTCTAATTATAGGCTGCGATGTCCACATTATACTTGGGTGGTGCGTTTCTCGCTGCTTGTTTGTTATGGCCTTTTTCTTCATTTCTGACTTCAGAATTGCCCACAGGTTCACTATTAGATTCATATTTGGGCTACCTGGCCATGGTAACACTTCAATACCTTGGACCTCGAGGAAACTTGTCACTTGTCGAACTTTGTGACATGGGGCACCATCGTGCATGAAGATGAAGTCAATGTCCCAGTAAATCCCTTCTTCTTTTCCCATGTGACATGGGGCACCATCATGCATAAAGATGACGTCTCCTGTCTCAGTAAATCCCTTCTTCTTTGCCCAATCAAACAGCTGAGGGAGCAGATGTTGTTATGCTATGGTTCTGTACTATTCCTGCTTAATGTTTTCCTGAACAATGTAGAGCCAATCAGTTCTGAAGATGCTCATAATGCTCCACACCATCACTTCAGTGGGGTGCTTGATGCACTGAATGATACAATCATCCCTCATCTGCTCTCCATATTGTCTGACATATTGTACTTGCTGATCCAAACACTGTGTTATGCTCTCATCACTGAAAACAACCCATTCCCAGTCTTCTTCTGACCAGTTTTGAAACTTTTTCACCATCGCAGCCTTTTTGCCTTCATTTGGTTGGACAATTTCTGTTTCTTCAGAGGTCTGCAAGCTCAAAGCCCAGCATCCAGATGTCTCTATCAAACATTTCTGGAATTCACTGTAATACCCTGTTGTTCCAGCATCCCCTGCAGTTATCTACTGGATGCCTTGCAATTCATAAGGCATTCTCTGATCAGATATGAATCATCCCAAAGAGTTGTGGACGTTCTTTGACCACATCTGCCAGAACGTCTGGGTGACAACCCTCACTGGTATTCAGTTTCTTCAGAATTTGGTTGACAGACGGCTGACTAACTCCAACCTTCTTTGTGATTTCTGATCCAGGAACATGTTATTTGAGCAGAATCTCAACTTTTCCATGCTTTCAAAGTCATTAAGTCAGCCAATTTACCCATTTTTAATACTATGGAGCTGCATTATTATGGCATAATTTCTCTTTAAGTAGGTAACATGTAGTAATTTTATGCTAAACGGCTTTTTTCTTAAAGAATTAGCAAACTGAAATGAGTTTGTGAATTTCTGAAAAAAAGAATGAAAATCAATTAAAGAAACTAAGAAATGCCCATTATTTGTTAATATTTCTATTAATTTGGCTAAGGCTGTATAGTGGATGACATCAGCAGTGCATGCTGTAGAAAAGAAGTTGGAAGGCCTACATGAAATGGATCTGTAGGTATGTGCAAGTATCAAAATACTGTCAATTCATGGGATTAGAGCATTAAATGCAGGATACACACTTCTGATCTTCTGGCTAGACACACACACACACAACAGAACCACTACCTATCTAAGTAAACAAACTACAGAACTCAGTAGTTTATCCAAGTGCCACAGCACAAGTCTGACTTTTATATCTCTGCAGGTCAATGTATAGTGGATGACATCAGCAGTGCATGTTGGAGAAAAGAAGTTGGGAGGCCTGCATGAAATGGATCTGTAGGCATGTGCAAGCATTAAAATATTGTCAATCCATGGGATTGGAGTGGTAACTGTCGGATGCACACATCTGCTCTTCTGGCTAGACACGGACATGCATGCCCAGTGGACTGCAGTGAGAACAGAACACCTACCTATTTAAGTACCCAGACTACAGAGCACAGTATGTTATGCAAGTGCCACAGCACAAGTCTGACTTTTATAAGACTACAGGCAAACGTATAGTAGATGACACCAACAGGCCATGTGGGAGACAAAATGTTAGGAGACCTGAATAGGCTCATAGTTTTATATGTACATAGAAGGCTGCTAGCTTAATGGCCCTATGGTGTTTAGAAGCCTAGCTGTGTAAAAACACAAGTACCTTTATTGAGCATAGATGAATGGTCATTGTTAGTAAAATGACTTTGTGAGCAGCACCAACTCTCCCTGTCCATGAGGGACATAGGTGACACCCCAGAGGTGACTTGACAATCATCTAACCAGTAGTCAAGGTTGCAATTGAACAGTGTCATTGAGAAGCACACACAGTGGGAGCCTATTACAGAGGATTGTGAATCGTTGAGGGATATATCTGTCTCCCTAGCATGTTCTTTTTATGTCAGAGGCTAGGATGAGAACCTGAGGCCAAGTTATTTTTGTCCCATTTGATTTGCAGACATGCAGCATTTCCAGTAGGCCAGGGTCTGAGATTGCTCTGTAGGGCAGGCATAGGTCACCTCTCAGTAACCTGCATGATACTGATTACACTGACAGGTCTTTCAGTATTTCCATGTATGACATGTTTGAAGGCCTTGGAGTCTCCCAAGCACAACCCTGTGTTTTCTTCAATTGCTGGAGGTGTCTGGTGAGGTACAGACAGAAGAGAGCATTGTACTCAATTAGTAGTCTGATAAGGGTAGAGCACAGCAGAGGTATGACCACCCTGGTCTTGGATGTGATGTCAATGTGTATGATGTGTGCAATGCAGAATGTGTGTGTCACCACTATGGACACATAGTAATGAAAGTGTAGATTGCTATCAGCATGTGTTCTTAAGTCTCACAACACTGTATTTGAGCTTAGAGTGGTGCTATGTATATCATAATTATCCAGGGTACTTAATTGCCAAAGGGGACAATGAGTCATTGTATGCTTTGAGTTTCAGTCCAGGAGCTTGATACCAATAATCTGTGTGTGGCAGCTCCTTCCGTAATATGTTACCATAATTTGGGGACTCTGTATTAGTGTGTCCAGTTACTTGTCATCTGCAAACTTTGTAAACCACAGGCCATTTACCATTGCCTGAGCTTCAGGGAAGTAGTTTGCAAACACTTGAGGGCCCAGCACAGATCCTTGTAGTATTCTAATGGCAACTGGCTACTGGTGGAGGTGCAGTCCCCAACTCTGAGAGTGTTTATTATGTCAGTGGGCCAGCTGCATATCCCTGTACTACTGTATGGCTTAATTCCCATGTGGGAGATCATCACTATGACACATGAATGGGGGATAGTGTCAAAGGCCTTAGATAAGTCAACATAGGTGGTATGTCCTGTTATCCCTCATCCAGGTCCATGGGGTCAATATCCAAGAAGTCCACAAAGTGGAATAAACAAGATTTACCCTTGACAAAAACAAAATTGATAGGACCAAGTGTGTTGAAGATCACCTATGTCCCTGTGGATATGGTCCATGTTGATTCCTTTCCTAGCCTTACAGATAAGGGCATCTTTGAGAAAAAATAGCAAGCATAGCCAAGGATAACTATAAGGCCTTTTATAGCTATGTACATAGCCTAAAAGGTAGGACCCAAGCATGTGCAAAACTAGTGACTAACGGTATCATGCACACTGACCCCACAGAGATAACAAACCTGCTAGCGGAGAGATTTGGTGAAAATTTCACTTCCTTATCCCCTCCAAACTTATCACAAACATTATCCCAAACTCTTCACCACCCTACGTATCTGAAGAGCAGGTCATTAAAGCCTTGTCCAAAGCAAAAAACACAGCCTCTGTGGGAACAAATGACATCCCAGGCTGTCTTCTTAACAGGATAAAACATGAACTACCATCACCATTAAGTATCCTTTTCAATCATAGTGTAACCACAGGCATTGTTCTTGTGTAATGGAGAATAGCAACAGTTATTCCCCTCCAAAAAGGTGGCCTAGTAATATACCCAGGGGAATTATAGACCTATAAGCCTAACCAGCCTCATATGTACGACCATGGAATGTATCATTGTGGACCTCATAAATAAAGACATAGATGACCTCCAGACCCTGAATACAACCCAATTTGGCTTTGTCAAGGGCAGATTCTGCCTGTTAAATCTGGTGGATTTCTTCCAAAATGTGACCTGGGCCACTGACAAGGGCAAATCTGTGTACACAGCATACCTCGACTTGGCAAAGGCTTTTGACATAATCCCACACTCAGGCATTACAGATAAACTTAGCAAGCTGAATGTAAACCCCCTCTGTTATATGATGGGTCACCAAATGGCTCACAAACCAGACACACAATATAAAAGTGGGTGACTCCACATCAACCAGCAGACCTGTCACTAGAAGGTTCCACAAGGGTCAGTGCTGGAACCCCTACAATTTGGTATATACTTCCCAGAAGCTCAGGCCAAAACTAAGGGGATGTGGCTTACCAAGTTTGCGGACAATTGCAAAATATGTGCATTTATTGAATCCCTAAATGATATCAGTATATTCCAGGAGGGTCTTACACTGATGAATGACTGGTGTCTTAGTCACTGTCTCAAACTGAATGCAAACAAATGCATCATCATTCCCTTTAGCAAAAACAAAAGTACCTATGAAGTGGTAAGAGACCTGGGATCACAAGCTGACTGTGACCTTAGCTTTAACCATGATATGTCTACTGTAGTAAGAAAGGCTTTCTACATAGCACACTTGATTAGTAAAGCCATTACCTTGAAAGCAAAGGAGGTTATAAACCCTCTATTCTTGGCACTAATCAGGCCCATAATTGCCTATAACACCACGTTCAGCATGTGCCATGCAAAGCACCTACAACAATTAGAGACAACTCAGAGGTTGCTGACAAAGAAGTTAAGGGACTTCAGTATGTGCCTTACACAGACCGACTAAAGTCCCTTTCACTATATTCTGTATCATATAGACGTTTTAGGGAAGTTTTATACCTGGCTTACAGAGCAATCTAAGACTCAAACCTAATGAACTTGCTGCACGTCCTTAAATCAAATGGGAAAAGAGGTACCCATTCCAGGGACCTAAATATGTCCTGCAACTTAAATAGGACATGCTGGAGGGACAGATTTGTCTCCCAGCAACTGCAGCATCTTTAGGATGGGCTACCAATTCATGTGAAACAGAGCACCTCCATGAAACTGTTGAAAAGGAACCTGGATGAGTGGATGGGGCACTGCAAATTCTTACCGAGGATAGTGCCCATAACCATCCTGGACATAGGCAGTCATTACTAAATGCAGTCCTGGGTATTGACTAGTATAGCTATGGTATTACATTGGGATGAAATGGCTAGGCTTGAAATGACCTCCTGGTTGATAGCCTTGTAAACTCCTATGATCCTATGATTTAGGCATATAGGTCAATAGTTGTAGGTCTGTATGTTACCAGATTTATGTGCACTGCATAGCACACAGCAGTTGAGATTACATTTTGTACTGTGGTTGATATATGTGTGAAAAAAGTACTGAAACACCAGGATTGCAGTGCTTGGATGGGAGTGGTGGCAACAGATAGATGTATTGTAAATATGTGACATATTGTTAGATAGGGCCCTCAGTTTGTAATGTTTACACATATAATTTCATGTCATACAGAGGAAATGTAAAGTAAACAGTAGAACTACAGCATAATATAAATATTTCCATAGTGCAGTGAGCAGCGGGTTTGTACAATAGTTATCAAAGTGCATGACCATGCTAGATACACATGTTTGTGCATAGGTAAGCATTGCACAAACAGGTGACACATTGCCAAAGCCTAACACACTTAGTATTGAGTCTATGAAATACACCTACTGCTTAACTGACTGTGGCAGTACATGCTAATGCATTGATATCTTCTTTTTTTTTTTACCCAGATGGTACTGGGTTTGAATACAGGTGTATCTAATACTTTAAAATACTTTACATTACAGAGTGATAATGCAATGAGATGAATTGTTTATACACAATATGTTGCTGTGTGTCAGCATAACACAGTGGGGTTAAGCAGTTAAATAGCACTGCATGGAGGTAACCGCAGCATTTTGCCACTGCACACCATCACTATGCATTTGTGTGCAATGCACACCCCTTCTCACAAACATGGAGCCCAAAATGTAATGGGATCCATTGCTTTTTCTGCTGTTTATATGTGCTGTATGTGATTCTATGTTTTGACAAGATTAAAGGTGTTAAAATGGGGTAGATAGGAAAGTGGTGAAATGGGGACCAATCAGGGTAAGAACAAAGTCTGACAGTATTGACTCTCTGGACTACACCTACTACTTAAATGACTCTGTGGCAGCAAGTGTTAATGCAGTGATACATTATTTTTTGGGGCCAGATGGTTGTTGTTGTTTTTCTTTCGGTTTTTCCCGGTTAGGGGTCACCACAGCGGAACTCTGGTCCACTAATGAATGGCAGTAGATTTTTACGGTGCCGAGGTGCCAGCTCGATGCCCAACCTTCGAAGGCATGCCCATTCACGCATGTCTTTCGAATGCCACTGACCACGGGGAGGACATGCAGGCTCCACAGAGAAGGCGCTCCAGCCAAAAATCGAACGGGAGAGCCTCTTGCTGTGAGGCGACAATGCTACCGCTGCACCACCATGGTACTGAGTTCAAATACAGCTGTATGTAATACTTTTAAATACTTTCACATTACTATTGCTGGCACTGGGGCATGAGGTGGAGCATCACACAATAATGCATTAAAGAAAAGAAATGGGGAAGATAGGAGAATGGTGAAATGAGGAGCAAGCACGGGAAGAACATAGGGAAAGTAGGGCAGGAATGTGAAGGAGGGAGGTTGGAAAGAACCATAGCTATCCATTTATTTAACAGTCTAAAGTGAACTTGTGTATAAAATATTAACTGAATTTTGACTGTCACCTCCAGCGAGAGGGGTGATCACAACACATTCATGTTGTATTGCCAATTGGACCAAACCAAGTGTGTCAAGAAGACACACGTGCCAGTTGGAGCTCTAGTTATGGGATGATATTTTTTTGTGGGACAGGTGGAGAGAGGAATGCTGGGAAAGGGGCATAGGTATGTCTGGGTTAGATAAGTTGGGCAGGTGAGGAAGCAATTGCAGACAAACAAGACAAACAAGACACGAGGCAGGGACAATGAACGATACAAAAGGTTGGGGGGACACCATGATTGGGGTAATGGTGGAGACATCCAGAACCCATGGTCATCATGCTGGGTGACAGTGAGATCAAGTCCTCACTCAGTGGACTGTCATCACTGTCACTTCACTCTACCACTGGCTGGAGTACTTGATGTCTCCTTCTCCTCCTACTACTTCTGTGGAAAATGAGGGTGAGCAGCCCCTCCAGTCAGGGTAAGTGTGCACAAACAATGCTGCAAACAACCCTACACACTATCCCTGGCATCTCAGTGCAGGTGATAAAATCACCATCTCTGCCACTGCTCCCCAGTGGTACCACAGGACATGACTCTAGAGCAGGACTACCTAAGGGGGCAGATAGTGCAGAGGCAACAGAGGTGATACTGCCAGGTTGGCTCCCAGACAGGCTGGGCAATGCTGCTGAAGCCAGTGGAGGAGGCAGGCTAATCCTCTGGGCAGGCCTACCCCACTGTGTTCTGAAACATTTAGTGATGTGGTACACATGGAAGACATTGATATATTTTGACAACACATAATAAAATACAGCAAAAAACAAATTAAAATAAAATAATAATAAAATTAACAAAGAGAAATAAGGGTTGGGGAGAGAGAAAAAAAGAGACAAGATTGCTACCTTCATATGTGACATACAATGTATTAATACAATTATTTGATTCTGTTATCTTAACATTTACTTTTAAGACTACCACTTCCTAACAGAGAACTTTTACTTTAAGAGTACCAGCTCCTAACAGATGTACACTATACTACAGATTGAGGCAAGTACGCCCTGATATGTGCATATATTGCACATATGCATGTGCCAATTATACAGATTACAGTTTACAGCAGGGCATGTGTGCCACTGGTATAAATCTTTTACTTTAAACCTTTAAATTACACATAATTGAAGAATTAACCATATTGTATAGTTAGAAAGTGTGGTCTTTTAAACCACAACCTCCAGCTAAAGTATAATATTGTACTCTTGGTCTGTGCTACAGACTAATGCATTCATACTTGCTTTTACATTTGAGATATATATGCTCAATTTGATGCAAATCTATAAAATACCAGAAAAGCTATCTTTAGCTTTTAATGCTACAATAACACTACTCTTCTGCTGCATACATACCACATGTTTCCCTCATCCTTGCCAGTCTAGCCCTCTGGGTTCTTGCATTGATCTTCCAGTCCATGGCAGCTATGGAAGAAAAACAGAACAGAACAGAACAGAATACTGTTATGAATACCTGTCTTGCTGATATTCAGCTTTTAAGTCTTGCAAGTACTCCCTGTAGTTGATACTTAAGCAATAATCAATGACATGGTGTGGTATATCGAAGATTTACCCACAGTTGGCATGGTTTAATCACGAGGGCGAAACCTGAGTGATTAAATAAAGCCAACCATGGGTAAATTTCAATATACCACAACCACGGAGTTGGTTATTGCTATTATACAATGACATTATTTAAGAAAAAAAAACTTACTTTTCTTAAATGATGTCTTTGTATAACGGTGCATTACTGTTCTTCTGCAGCTGGTGGTATACTGCTTCTTTGTGTTGACGTACTGCACATGTGCATGGGACTTGCATTTCTATACATACCCAGTACATCAATGATTTGAAATGGAAGCAATGGAGAAAAGAAAGTCTCCATTGCTCCATTTTTTTTAATTTTTTTTTTTATTTATTAAAAAAAAAAAAAAGGTTTTGGACACTTTATACCAACGGAAAAAAGTCCAGACAACCAGACCTTTTTCTGTTGGTATATTGTGGGGTTTACAACGGGCATGCTGGCCAATCAGCATGCACGTTTTGGAATATTAATCAGGGGGGTCATTGTATAATTACACAGTTATGGGAAGTCTGCATTCCTAAATTCTTCAATCCAAGAATCAAGGCTATCCTTCTTCCTTCACCGTAGGTCATTATAATGATGCCTACATTGGTCACCAGTGCATGGGATACCAGTGGCACTGGTTATAGCCCATGCCAAACCATGCCAAACTTTTGACTCATATTGGGAGCCAGAATAGTCCCTTGGTAGACGTCTGGCATTGTGGTGTTTAACTAGGAATCCAATAAAAATCTTGGAATACTGGACACCTCATGTCTGTGCCCTAAATCTAACACCTTTTCTAGAAACATGTGCCGTGTCTACCATGGATCAAGAGTGGACAATAATGTTTTCCCATCAATTCCAGTTATTGCATTTACTGGGAGTGTGCATATTGTTTGAAAATGTTGCGCTCTGCTTACCATTGGACAAACATGGTGTTCAGCAGTGCACCCCTCCGAGCACCATGTTTCCGCAATGATAAGCAAAGCACTACAGTAGCAAGCAAAGCAAATTGAAGGTTATGGAATGTACAGACAGTTGTGTATGTGTGTTAGACAAATGTGAAAGTTGTGACAGTCCAGATAGCAGAAATATAGTTACAGGAATATTGTATACTGTATAAACTCAGTCATACATTTAAAAATAAATGTGATAATACACAGATAAATGAATACATAACTTATACAATACTAGTACCTCAGCCCTCATACACATAATTAAGATCATCTACACCATGTCAAGTGTTATAAGTGAGAGTCACTATAAATGGAAGTGGAACAGCAGTAAACATATATACAATATGCTGTATTTGAACCCAGGACCATGTGTATGGCAGTCTTACACTTACTCCTTTTGCCACAACAAAGATGAGAAAATGCTTTTTTGGCCATGAAACCTCATAGAACAACACGGATAATGAATCCATGTACAGGAGAGCACCGGCAGTCCACCCCCATATCGTTCAACCTCTCAGAGCAAGAAATCTGTACAAACCCATTATATAAAGTTGGGCAAAGGCTGAAATATAGGGACATAGGGAAGTATTTCCCTTATAAACTTAGAAAGTTGGCAGAATAAAAGTTTATGCATTAGCATGCATTTTCTGAAGAATATGAAGTCTGAAATGAAGTCTGAAATCTAAACATCTGTCATTATTTAGTGATTTCCATCCTGAATGATTTTTTTAAAAAAGCACAGATTTTATAAGGAACACAACAAAAATATCAGCCAAAACTCTGGATAGCCAGCGAAAATCTGTAAAGTTGAGAGGTATGTCTACCTTGCACATAAATGAATAGTAATCACTGTTAGAAGTACAGACAAGTCCTCTCAATGTGTTAGTGCAAGACATGTGACCAAAGCCATTAGTAATGTTGTGGAAAAAGGCCAGAACTAGTTATAGATGCATACTCTGGCTTTTCTCCTATTTTTTTTTATTTTTGCCATGTTTGTGCAATGCACCATGGTGTTTGGCTATTCTTATGTCATTTGCGCAAAAGGACCACCCATGTATCAGACATGACCCAGAGATCCAAAAATAGAAAGTGGGTGCTTTCAATTGCTATTGCTGAACAATGCTGGGCATTGCACAAACCCAATAAGTGGGGCTGTGCTACTCTCATACCATCAAGTTAACAATGAATACTAAAATACATAATTTCATGTAACTAATATTGTGGTGACATGTGTTGTGTTGGACTAGTGTGCCGATGGTCCTGGGTTCTAGTCCAGGGTATGCAAACTTGACTTTTCCTCCTGACATTCCAGCTTACACAAATAAAGTGGTGCTCTAATGAAATAACCATGGAATTGCATTGGTTGACAGTCATTTTCTGATACATTTGAAAAATATGCATGCCACTTAGCATCACACAAACCAATGCACGTGTTTTACTGTGTTTGTGTGATGGCAAGTGGCGTGCATATTTTTTCAAATGTATCAAAATGCAGACAGTGCACAATCTCAGTAAGTGGAATTGACAAGATAACATGATATTTAAAGGTAAATTGTGGGAATTGCACATTGTGCTTGAACGTGTGCAGAATTGTCAGGTGTTGGAGAGGGTGTGTGATTCAGAGCACAGTACTGGGGTGTTCAAGGTCTTTATTGCCTTTTGCAGGGAAACTATACTGGCTCCCAATACAAATCTGAAGCCTGGTCTAGTTTGGCAAGGGCTCTGTCAAGTGTGACCAGTATCCTACACACTGGGGGACAATGTCATCATCATTTTGATGGCCTCTGATGGAGGAAAAGGGATACCCTTGATTGTCAGATCAGGGAGTGTCAGGCAGGGAGCACCCTAGAGGTGTTGCTGTTGCATCTTTTGGCTTTTCCCGGTTAGGGATCACCACAGCGGAACTCCGGTCCGCTAATGATTGGCAGTAGATTTTTACGTGCTGAGTTGCCACCTCTGATGCACAACCTTCAACGAAGGTATGACAATTCACAAATATCTCCACACAGAAGATGCTCTAGCTGAGAATCAAACAGGACAACATCTTACTGTGAGGCGACAGAGCACCATAGAGGTGTGTAGGTCTGAATTTCATTTAGTACTCATACATATTCAAGCTGGATACAGTACAAACTGGCATTCATAATGATTATTTCTTTTTCCCTCTTTCCACAGCTGCAGAGGAGAGGGCCTCGAATGTGAGGTCCCATCCCAGAAAATTGGCCAGGATGCGAGAAGCATGTGGTATGTAAGCATAATTATATAAAGTACTGTTACAGCAGTCTTAACAGTTAAAGATAGATTAGTTGTCATATCTTACAGCTGTATGAACTTGGGAATGCATATCTGAATAATTGTAAAAGTAAGTATGCATGCATTATTCTGTAGCATAGCTTTCAATTGTACTTATTCCTCCTGAATACCCACATTTAAGAATCACTGTTTTGGTTTGTTTATTGTAAGATTTATGTTTGGCAAGTAAGTGATTTCAAAGTCAATAAATAATGGGTGTCAAAATGTATGTTAACAGAAATCCTATGCAACTACCCATGTGTATAAGAGCAATATCTGAAATATGTTTTTTATGGGTCATTGTACACCCATTATTCATGATATGTCAAGATATCCTACTCTAAAACATGGAGAGGTATGGTCTGTAACACAAAGCACCAGTTGCACATTCTCAGATAATAGTGAAAATGACTCTACAAAGTGTAAAAGGAAAGAGTGCTTGCATCATGTTGTATTCCAAAGGAAAAGTAGAGCATTATAGTAGTCACTGCTTGTAGCTTCAAATACCACACTCTCCAAATATAAAACTCAGATGAATACAATGCTATTTTAGCTTGTCATCAATAAAAAATACAATACTGATATGTACTTATCATTATAGCATTTGAAGTGCAGACCTTTATACCTGTGGCTTGAATGGTCAGCTGTCGAGTATAATCATTGTACATGGAACATGCATATGTGCAATATATGCACCCATGAATGATTGCTGGATGCGATATGGTCTGTACTATAGTGTGTATGTGTTAGAAACAAGGTAGTACTCCAAGTAATAAAGAAACTTCTTAGCAGTTGGTATTGTTAAGTAAAATGTAACAGAATATAATAAATCAATTGTAGAAAGCTTTGTATATTATTTGTGAAGTTATTAATGTTCTCCTTTTATTCTCTCACCCTAACCCTTTTTCTACTTTTTGTTATGGATTTATTATTGTGCATTATTTGTATAGTTATTATTATTTATATAAGCATATCTCTTATTATTATATTATTTTGTATTACTTCTTATGTTTTATTATGTACAATTGTATATTTCTTTATTGTCAGATACTATTTAATTTTTATTATGTATCATTGTGTTTGTAATTATATTATTTAAAACTTTTTATACTAATTTATTTGTTTTTTTCATTTTATTATTATTTTATTTATTTTGGTTATGTTTTATTTCATTTTATTTTATTACTACAGCACAGCAGGGAAGGCCAGTTCCCCATGATCCACCTACACTCGCTCCACTGGCTGAAGCATTGAGGTCCAGCACTTCTGAGCTGCAGCATGGTGGCACCACCTGTTGCCTCAGTACTACCTGGACCCTCAGGTAGTTCTGCCTCAGAGGCTAGGCCAGTGGTCCCCTCTGAGGTAGAAGGGGTGCATTTATCACCCAAGTGGAGTTGCCAGGTGTGGTGCATAGGATTGTGCACCAGACCGTGGGTACATTCCTACACCGCATGGAGATCCTGCTTTCCATTCTTGTATGACAGACCATCCATAACAGCAGACTTTGGCCACTGCAGCTAGAGGTGCAGTGATGAAACAGTGATGACAGTCCAGTGAGGTGAGGACTTGAGTCACACTGTTTCCATGCCTGATGTCTGTGGGACCTTGAACTCCCAATCCTCACCCCAACCATGATGTTCAACCCCCTCTTGTTCCTTCCCCAACCCTGTCTCTTGTCTTGTATGTCCTGTCTGTCAGCAAATGCTTCCTCATGTTCCCAACTTCCCTGCCCCAGACTTGCCTATGTCCCTTCCCCAACATTCCACTCTCTCCTTAATAAAAAAGGGCACCTGTCCAAAAAAAAAAAAATCGTCCCATACATTGATCTCCATTTTTGCACGTGTCCACCTTACACAGTTAATTTGGTTTTGGCCCGATTGGCCTCACAATGCAATTATGTTGTTGTCACCCTTCTTTCTGGATGTGACAGTCCAAATTCAGCTACAAATCTGTACATATGCTCAGTTGTTACTTCTGATGAAATGGATAGCTATGGATGTTACCTACACCCTTCCTGTACATTCATGCCTTCCTTTCACTTTGTTTTCCCCCTGCTTACTCCCTATTTCACCACTTTCCTATCTCTCCTATTTCTTTTCCTTAAAGAAAATGTGCATGATGGTGCACAGTGTGCAGCAACAATAAGCAATGATAAGCGCCAGTAGTATAATTGAATGTATGTAAAAGTATAATACACACTTCTAAAAAATACTCTAACACCCTATTTGGCCCCAGTACCATCTGCCTTTATCATCAATGCATTAACCTGTCCAGCCACAGAGTCAGTTAATTAGCAGATACTTGTAAATTTGCACTTGGATACTCCTCCTGGGCCCATCTCATTTGCTCACTCAAAAAAAAAAAAAAATGTATCTGCTTTTACTGTATTTGTGTTTCTTCCTACTTTATTTTGCTTTTGCGTCATCTTAAAAGTACTCAATTGTATTTATTACTGCTTGGTGTAACTCATTCTAAGCCTTTTAGTTTAAGCACTTGGGCTTCAGGCCAGTTATTTTACATTAAGAGGGTTCATGGTCTGCACTCTTGTGGGAGGAGAGGATGGACTCTGCCCTTCTGAGCTGGGAATTTCTGGTTAAAGGCTTATAGTGCCTGCATATTTGAACTGCTTCTTACTGAAATTGGTACACCTTGTTTGCTGTAGCATAGACTAGATCCAGGCCTGCTGAATCTAGCTTTGTTTATATGCTTGTTTGCTTATTTCCCTGAAACGCTAATTCCACCTAAAATGTGGCTTTTCAGCGCTTCTGTGTATCCCTAGTGATATCTGCATTGTTTACTGTACTTATTTCCTTGTTTCACTTGAAAGAAAGTTACTGTTTGCCATTTTTGCATTTAAGTTACCTGTAACACATTGCATTTAAGTCACCTGGCACTTGCTCACTAAAGCAATTATATAAGTCAGCACTAAAAAATTAAAAGCACTACACCCTCACAAACTCCCCTTGAGTACCTTGTTCCCCATTGGCCCTTTTTTCAATTATAAAGGAATTCCCAATACTATTCTAGCATGTCCAAAGGTCAGTTGTCAATCTCCTCTCTGGTCCAGCTGGTGAATCTGGGAATCTTGAGGCAATGTTACAACTGCCTCATGTACACAGACAACCCTCTCCTCCTCCCAACAAATTCCAACACATGTGAGAGATGCAACCATATAGCCAAACTGGAGGCTAAGCTCTCTCAACTCAGTACTGGTGTAACCAGTCAGGAGGAGAAGGAAACCACACTCACTACAATTCCAGTCTCACATAGACCTACCACGACAGCAAACCAAACACATAAACACACAAAAACATATTGAGGCTCTAAATAAAAATCTGCCTAAGCAGCAGAGACCTCCAAAGCAGACACCCAAGCAACCGCTACCCCAAAACAAAACACGTGCAACACATAGCTCACAAAGCCAGTTTGCCGAACAGTCACAGCCCTTAAGGCTAAACAACACACCTGATACACTTGTAATAGGTGACTCTGTCGTCAGGCACACTGACGTCCCGCTCACCAGGCTGAACAAGGAGAAGTTCACGGTGAGCTGCCTGTTGGGCGCTAGGATCCGCCACATAACACAAGCACTCAGGTCACTCCAAGGCAAGTACAAATATGACTCAGTCATTGTCCATGCTGGTGTGAATGACCTGAGATGTACCTCCCTGGACTACATGAAAAGAGACATAGAGGAGCTCTCTGAGCAGGTAGCCTAGGCTGGTATGACCCTGACCTTGAGTAGCATCTTACCCTCACCAAGAATGATGCCACAATATGAAGACAAGATGATCAATTTCAACAATTGGCTTAAGTATTGGTGTCATTCAAAGGGGATCAAATGCCTGTCAGCCTGGGATGACATGCTCAACAAGCCACGATGCTTCGCTAGGGACGGCTTGCACCTGTCACCCCTGGGCTTTCGGATATTGGCAAAGGCTCTTGCTACCCTTTTTAGGCAAGGCTCAAAAGACAAACCCACCTCCATAGGTATCACAAGGGATAAGAAACTAAGAGTAATGCTACTCAATGCCAGAAGTCTAAACCTCAAGATGCATGCACTCGAAACTCTCCTTAGCATGGAGAACATCGATATCTGTGCAGTAAAAGAAACCTGGTTCAAAGCTCCCGAGAGCACCCCAGCACTACCAGGTTATACCTCATACCATGCTTTTCGGCCCCAAAACTTGGACAAAACCAGAAAAGGAGGGGGAGTATCAATATTCGTCAAAGATACCCACACCTTCAAGTTGGTGGCACAGCACAAAGCATCAGAGACTATCCATGTGCAACTAACAGTGGGTAAAACTGCCTTCCAGTTTATAACCTGCTACAGACCACCCTCCCAAACCCAGGAACCCCACTCGACCTTCCTGAGAACACTGGAAAATATGAAGGTCTCTCCAAACACCATTATATTGGATGACTTCAACTACCCAAACATAGACTGGGAGCATTACTCTAGCTCCAACACCCTAGCTCAAAGGTTCCTAGAATTTATAAACTCAAATGCTATGGAACAACCTGTTACAATTCCCACAAGAGGGGAAAACATACTGGACCTGATCATCACCAACATGTGGACTCTATGCTCCAGACCAGAAGTGTATCCCTCACTGGTAAGATCAGACCATAAACTAATCTCACTGGATATTGATATCCCGGCCCCACCCCCTGCCCAGAAAACCACAGTGAAAAACTTCTCTAAAGCAAATTTCACACTCGTCAAAACTGAGGTGGAATCCTTCAAAGCCTCCGGGCCTGTGGAAAATACGGCCCAGACCACAGAATCCTTTATAAATGCATTCTATGAACACCTTCAGGAATGCATGGATCATGCAATCCCAGATAAAACCAAGACCCAATCCTCCAAAGGAAGACATCCTGTCTGGTGGACCCCAGCCATAAACAAACTATACAATAGAAGGAGGAAGCTACTACATGATAGAGCAAAATCCCAAAAAGGGAAGGCATCTCTGATCAGTGTTAGCAAAAAACTACAGGCACTCATAAAATCGTCTAAGGCCAGCTTCGGGAGAAAAATTGCACAGGACACTAAGGATAATCACAAGGCTCTCTTTAGTTATGTTAGAAACCTGGGTGGTAATTCCCAGATATGCTCAGAATTAGTCCAAAATGACAAAAATACACTGAATCCACAGACATTGCCAACATCCTAGCTGACAGGTTCAGCGCAAACTCCCCCCCTCCCCACCTAAAGGGCAAATACCTATCCCAGCAGAGTGCTACCCCCCGACATCTCAGATTCTCAGGTAAGAGCCGCCCTCTCCAAAGCAAAAAACACAGCATCAATGGGACCAGACGGTGTCCCGGGCTGCGTCCTACATGAACTCCAAGAAGAGCTAAACCCAAACAAAAAACTGCTGTTCAATCTCAGCCTTACCACAGGATATGTACCCAAAGAGTGGCATACAGCAACAGTGGTCCCTCTCCACAAAGGTGGTGCCTCAACAGATCCTGGAAACTATCGCTCCATAAGCCTGACTAGCTTGGTCTGCAAAGCTATGGAAAGAATCATCATGGACCTCATAAATAAAGATATTGGGGACCTACAGACACTGGATCCTACCCAGTTCGGCTTTGTTAAGGGAAGATCCTGCCTCTTAAACCTGGTCAATTTCTTTGAAACAGTCACCAAGGCCATTGATGAGGGGAAGGTGGTCCACACAGCCTACCTGGATCTCGCAAAAGCCTTCGATACAATACCCCACTCGGGCATTATAGATAAGCTCACCAGTTTAAATATAAACCCCTATGTCACTTGATGGGTTGCAAACTGGCTCAAGGACAGAACCCATATGGTTAGAATTGCTGGAGCCATGTCAGACTCCAAACCAGTTACAAGTGGCATCCCACAAGGCTCAGTCCTGGGACCTCTCTTGTTCGGTATATATTTCTCGGAGGTACAGGCCAACACGGAAGGACTGTGGCTGACCAAGTTTGCAGATGACTGCAAACTGGGCGCCATAATCGACTCTCCAGCTGACACAAGCATCCTCCAAAAGGGCCTCATAGAAACAGATAACTGGTGCCAGAGCCATGGTCTCAAGCTAAACGCCAAAAAGTGTATAGTCATACCCTTTGGCAAAAACAAAGTGCCCACAAATTACCACATAGGTGGTAATCCATTAAGTACGGAAGAAGTAATTAGAGACCTGGGGACTCAAGTTGATAGCAATCTCTCATTTGACAACCATGTTGCCAAAGTGGTTAGAAAAACATTTTATATAGCCCACCTAATCATGAAGGGATTCACATCTAGATCAGGGGAGGTCATCATGCCTCTTTACTCCTCCCTCATCAGGCCCATAATTGAGTACAATGCCCCTTTTGGGATGTACCTTACCAGACACCTGCAGCAACTGGAAAGACCCCAAAAGTACCTCACCAAGAGGATCAAAGGGCTCAAACAGATGCCATATGCTGCCCGGTTAAAGAAACTCCAGCTCTACTCAGTGGCAAACCGCCTGCTCAGAGGCGATCTGTGCCTGACATATAAAGCCATGTCCAACCCGGAATTAATGGACATGCTGCACCTCAGAAAATCCAAATCCCATCGAGCTATGTGCTCGAGAGACTTGAACCTCAGCACTGAAATAAATAGGACATGCTGGAGGGACAGATTCATAACCCAGAGGCTCCCTTCACTCTGGAATAAAATCCCAGTCCAGGTTAGGCAGAGTCCCTCATTGACTCTCTTCAAGAGGAATCTTGATGAGTGGATGGGGGATTGTAGGTTTACCCTGGGTATCACTTCTGTGTCACTGTTAGACAGAGGCACAGTATACTAACCTCGAAAAAGGGCATAGCAAAATTAATTTAAAATGGGTGGTGAAAGCCAAACACACTCTGGCTAGGCTTATAAATGCCCTAGGGCAGATAGCCTAGTATGAAGCTATGAAGCTATGAAGCTATGAAGATACATTTTAAACAATCAATACTAATTGTCACATATTCTCAATAAAGTGTGTTTTCTCGATGCTGTGCATCACACAGCATCATTCAGCAAGTCTGATGAAATATTCATTAAATAATAGGAACATACCTGTCAGCTTGTTAGAGTAATACATTTGGACAAAGCCATACACAAAGAGGGGGGACAAAAGGCCATCAATAATGGGACATGTTGTAAATATTGCTCTTACAAACTTAGAAACATGATAGAATAACAGGTATTGCATTAGTATTAATTTATTTACTTAAGTAGCAGGTGTATGCAACAGCTGTTTAGTGTGCAATTATCTATACAATGTGTAAAATGCACCTTCTACTCAATTGACTCTGTAGCATTATCTGTTAAATGCAATGATGGTATCTTGTTTTGGTTCAGATGGTACTAGCTTTAAATAGAAATGAATCTATCATTTAAAATACTTGTATGTGTATATCAAGATTATAAATTGTGATATTTGTGAATCTGTGTCATTAGCTGTTTATGCACTCAATGCAGTTATGATGCAATATTTGGTGCTAGATGGTAGTGGTATCCAATAAAAGTTTATATAACCAATAGAACTTCTTTTAATAGTTGCTGCACGATGCTGCACATAAGTCACCATTGCTCAAAGATTCTATAAAGAAAAGAAATAAGAGAGACAGGAAAGTGGTGAAGGGGGAGGAAGCCGTGGGAAAACAAAGTAAAAGGAAGGCAGGAATGTGCAGGAAGGCTGTAGGTAAGAACCATAGCTATCTATTTCTTTATCAGTAACAACTAAGCACATGTGGAGATTCTTAGATGAATTTAGACTGTCACCTCCAGAGAGAGGGGTGACATCAACATAATTGCATTGTGAGGCCAACTGGACCAAATTAAGTGTGTCAAGTGGGCACGTGTGTAAAATGGAGAGCTATGTATGGGATGATATTTCTTTTTGGGACATGTGTCTTTTTTTATTAAGGAGAGAGTGGAATGTTGGAGAAGGACATAGGCAAGTCTGGGGCATGCAATTTGGGAAGGTAAGGAAACATTTGCTAACAGACAAGATATACAAGACAACAGACAGAGTTGGTGAAGGACACAAGAGGGATGTGAACACCTTTATTGGGGTGAGGGTGGGGTGATCACAAACCTATGGATGTCATGTTTGTTGACAGTAAGAATCGAGTCCTCACCCACTGGACTGTCATCACTGTCACCTCACTGAAATGATGGTTGCAGTGTTTGATGTCTGCATGCTCTTGTGTTATTCAGAATGATGATGGAGAGCAGTATCTCCACTCGGCATAGTTATGCACCAATTGAGCGGTGCACAATGCTATGCATAAGACCTGGCAGTTCAGCTGGGGTGACAAAAACACTCCCTCTGCCTCTTCGCCCAGAGGGAACCACAAGCGTATCCTCTGAGGTAGAACAACCTGAGGGTCCAGGTAGGGCAGGAGCAATAGGGGGTGCCACCGGGCTGCAGTCTAGAAGTGTTAGGCATCGGTGCTGTAGCCAGTGGAGTGAGTGTGGGCAGATCACGGGGAACCAGCATACCCTGCTATGCTGTAGTAATAACATAAGTAAAATGAAATAAAACATAACACATAATAATGGAAAGAATAACATTAAGTAAAATTAAATCATGTATTAAATTATTATAAACATAATAAATAATTACAGACACAATGACAAATAATTAGAAATGAAAATGTATTTAACAACAAAACAATAGAACATTTTACATAATAAACAAAACATAAGAAGTAATAAAAATAATTATGATAAAAATATGATTATATATATAATATAATAAAATAATAAAAATAATAAAAATAAGAAATACTTAAAAAAACAAAGAGAATGGGTGGGGTGAGAGAAAAAAGAGAACATTAGTAACTGCATATATAATATACAAAGCTTTCTAGAAGTAATTTACTATATTCTGTTAAATTTTACTTTTAACAGTACCAAATGCCAAGACCTTCTTTATCACTTTGAATACTACCCTGTTGGTAGCACATACACACTATAGTACAGATCATATAGCATCCAGCAATCATTCATGGTTGCATATATTGCACATATGCATGTTTCATGTACACTGATTACATCTGACAGTAGGCCATCCAAGCCACTGGTATAGGGGTCTGTACTTCAAATGCTATCATGATGAATTCGTAACACTACTGCATTTTTATTTATGACAACCTAAAACAGTATTGTAATCAGCTGAGTTTAAATTTAGGGAGTGTGTTATTCATACCCACAAGAACTGACAAGAAGTATTTTTCCTTTGGAATACATACTAATGCATGCATATGTTGCTTTACAATGGACAAATGCATACTCAGTGTGATACAAGTGTTTGCCACAATAAGCTGTATATACTCTTAATGCTAAAATAACAGTAATGTTTGGAAGCATACATACTACTTGTACCTTGCATCCTTCTCAATCTTTCTTCATAAGTTCCCTCATTAGCTGTGGAAAAAAAAACAGAATGCAACAATATACCATTAAAAACACCAATCCTGTACAAATGCAGCTGCTACCTCTTACAAATGGTGCCTGTAAATGATTTACACATCTGTGGAGTGCCATCATTCATACATGCCTCATTGCAATGGTCAAGGGCATCCCTCTTCCTCATCCTGAGGTTTCAGTAGTAATTCCTACACTGTTTTTAGTGTGGAAGATACTGGTAACACTGGACAAATCTTGGGCCAAACTTTTCCATGCATCTGATGTGTAATCTGACCCATGATAGTGCTCCTGCAACAACTGGGGACCATAATCATTCACTAGGAGTCCAACAAACACTTTGGACTTCTGCACACACCACCTTTGTGACCAAAATCTGAAAATGTCTCCTGAACACCAGCACTGTCTAATGAAGATGAAAACCAATCTATAATGACTTTTCCTGACAATTCCAGTTATGAAAATGCACACTGTTGGATTTTTGAAAATGGTACACGTTGCTTAGCATTGCATAAATACAGGCAACATGTTTGCACAATGGGAACCAATAAAGAGAAGTTAATCAATACAGATATAATCATATAAGTACATAACTGACAATATTAGTGTGTCGTCCATCATGAAAATAATTATGATATAAGAAATACTCAGTCAACGGCTATAACTAAGGGCGACTATAATGTGAAGTGGGACACCACTGAAAAAAGACAGATGTCTGTTGTATTAGAGCCCTGGACCTTATCCATGGTAGTCCTACACTCACAACTGTTGCTAGTAGAAGGATAAAAGAATATATGTGTATGTTTAATTTCAATGCTATCTAATCCAAGGTCACATTATTAAAATACAAGTTGAAATCCTTGTATCAAATCCCAGGACTATGTCAATTTCAGGCCAGCACTTAACATCCGCAGTCACTGGAAAAGTTACATAAAAATCTACTACATTAACATTTATCCTGAGGTTCTCACTGTTACACACAGTGCAACATCGCTTAGCGGGTTTGCGCTATCCAGACTGAGATTAAGAGAATGCATCCTAGGTCTATTTTTAGATGTCTAGTTCCCATCTGCTGCCTGGGTGGTCCACTTCTGCAGTATGTGAACTGCCACTCTGTGTGGAAACAAGCTGTGCATAGCTGAAGCCATTTGTGCTTTGTGCAGCAACATGCAAACTGTGGCTCCAAATATTGAGATAAAAACAAGTGATAATAGGCAGAAAATAAAATCAATGATTACATAAACAGTAGACTATCTTACTACACATGAAATATGTCTATACAGGTCTACAATGCAACTCAGCATCCAGTGCACATGAAGAACACAGGATGGGTACCTTAACCCTGTATTACACACATACACCTTTGTAGCAAGCATCAACAGTCATCCAGCACACAATGAAATTGAAAATAATGTACAGTCATAATAAAATATTATGTTACCTGTACATATAGTGAAATATTTCACTTCTAAAATACTGCACTTACTGATTAGACATCCCATTATAATTTCTGCTTAAAAATATACAGCACTATTGTACATATCTGTTTCCTTGGTCATTCATCAGTTATCTGTCCAGTACTCTGGGACATACAATGTGTACACCATTCTATATGATTGCATTTAGAATGTCAAAGGATATTTACTGGAAATAATATGATATGCGGCTGCCAATTAAGGAAAGACAGGTTGGATGTCTCAAGCAAGCACTAACTATACTTTTAGGGGTGGGAGAGTAAAGGTTTGTGTCTGCTGTGGCACTAACAACATATCTGGCATCTTGCCTGTTGTCTGACTTAGTTATGGTTGAGAACTGTTATCCCTAATGCATCCCTAGTACAGATGTACAGTGATATTGGAGGATGGTTTTAGCCTCCTTGATGGTGATTCAGTGTGTTATGGCTTGTCTCATAGCCAATGCAAGGACATACTGAGCATAGGTATGTCTGCTTACAACCACACCTGCTGCTGGTTCCTCCTCTGAGTCATCATCAGCCTGTGGTTGTGGTGACCTTGGCATTGTCACTATAATGTGTTCCTTGTCCCCTTCATGATCCTGCTGCAGCTGTTTCCACTGTATTAACTTGGGTAGCATAGCATATACTATGAATATTGAGGGACATGTCAGTGGAATGTAATGGTGCCCTTGTTCAGGCATATGAAGGCAGTGGCACTGTGAGTGCAGTAGCTGAAAAACATGCTCTATAGTATTACAGGTAGGACTGTCTGTCTCATTAACGTGTTCCTCTGTGTATGTGTATATGTGTTCATGTGTGTGCGTGTTCGTGCATGTGTGTGCGTGTGTGTGCATGTGTGTGTGTGTGTGTGTGTGTGTGTGTGTGTGTGTGTGTGTGTGTGTGTGAGTGTGTATGTGTGTACATTTCTGATGGGTTTCATCAGCCATGACTACAGTACATTGCATGCATCCAGAGCTATGTGAGTCTTGGCGATATCATCCATAGCACACATCTGGTGCAGTTCGGAGATGTGACACATATGGAAGTGATGCTAACTGCCAGGGTTGCCCGCACACACATTCCAGATGATTCTCAAGCCATAATACATGACTTGGCAGTTGTTCAAGTGGTAGACCTTATGGTTAATGTATACTCTACCCTGTTCCCCAGGTGTTGTACTCATGTGTACATGACTGCAATGTATGGCACACATTACTGGAGGATAGAGCAATGTATATTACAGTTGTAGCATTCTTGTGACCCTCTCCTCAGAACTTATGTTAAAATATATGTGCTCTCTGCCATGTTGTAGCATAGCATGCAGGAATGTTTAGAAGATCCTGGATGCTGATGCCTATGGTATACCAAGCATGCCCCCTGCTAGTTTGTTGAAGGTATCTGTGGCTAAGAAACTAAGTTTAACACATACTTTAATTTCCACTGGAATGGGGTCTCTGAGTTTGGCTCTGTATCTGATTCAAGGCTGCCAGAGATCCCACAGTTCATCTAGTGTGTTGTTCGCCTGCAAAGTCTTCAGCTTCTCCGTCTATGGCTACTGGCAGCAGCAGCAGCATCAACTTCAGCCTGTAGCACAGACAAGTGTATTTAAAAAGTAGCTACTACTAACAATCTGTGCTTACATTGTGTCTGTGCTCCACTATTTTCTCACTCTGCACATAAGAAAGCGCATGGAGTCTACATTGATGCCGTATATCTTGTTGGGTAGCTTAGTGGGATTGGTTGATTAGCATGCATTTGAGCAGAGCATGCTGCAATTACCACCTCTGAAGCACAGACTAGGTAAGATGCAATCAATTACTAATGTACACCATTATAAAAAGACACATTTATAGCTGGGCAAACCAATGTGTTTGATAGTTATTTCATAAGTCAAACAGTTACACATTTCTTTTGGAGCAATATATTTTGACAGAGACTCGAGTATCCATTTTGTTACCTAAATAATGCATATGCTGGAATGTGCTTAGGAATAATATGAAGTAAATCTGTATGCATTTGCTAGAAATGTGCTCATGACCTGGCCTTGTTTTCTAGCCATTTGAGAGGTGCAGAGGATGTAGAGTAGGCCGAAGGAATAATGCTGTGTGATAACTATGTACCCATGTTTCATGAATAGGTTCTTTGATAGCACTTTTAACATTACACTGTTGTTTGCTTAGCACAATTGTCATTTAGTCTGTTATATTGTATTTGGATGGCAGAAGATGAGTTCCTGCTATGGCACAAACTAGAATGGACCGTTATGTTGGTTGTGTGAGTATAACTGAGTATCTGTTATAGCACAAACAAGAATATGTTCCTGTTGCTACTCTCCTTGTTTTGTACCCTCCTTATTATTTTTGACCACTGTTGAATCTTTAAATTGTAATCAAGTTTTGAATACTGACAGCCTTCCTGTACTGCCTTATCTGTACACAGTTTATTTGTACTTATGTGATCCTTATATGTGTTATCATTATTTTGTCTTTCAGTAAACAATATGCCCACTCGCCGTAGGTCCCTGATTTTTGAGGCAGAAAATGACCTCATAAGTGAGGCATTATGCCAACATCATGCAGTCCCAATATCCTGAGGGTGGGTCTATATCTCAAAACGTGCAGCACTATGGGATAAATTGGTCCAAAACCTTAATGCAATTGGGCAGCACAGTTGCAGCTATGAGTAGGTGTGACACAGAGCCACATACATGATTTATGCTGCAAGGAGGCATGCAGCTGAAGTGGCACATGATCAACAGATCACCAGTGGTGGGCCTGCAGCAGAACACACTCTCTCTGTCACCGAGAAATTCCTGGCAAAAATTGCCAAACAGGACAGCTCCCAGCAATGCATTAGCCAATATTTTATGGACGTGGGTGCCACTCCTATACTCCTATGTCTCAGGAGGTGCTTCCAGATATGCTTTGTTAAATCCTCAGTAGAATACTGTTGCATTCATTTTGTAATGGTATATATATTTTATATGTGTGTCAGGTTGTTTTTTTGGTGAGGTGTTTAAGATAGTTGCAGTTTTAAGCTCATTTTGAGGATGTCAGCCACATTCTTGTTAACATTGCAGTTACTGTAGAAAAAGATGATTAAAAGTAATACCCCCTGTTATCTGTTAAATGTGGGCTGTTGCCATCACCTATTCCTTTACTTTTTTCACGACCATCAACAATTCACAGATATAGGGCTCCTGCAGTCGGTAAGCAAAATATATTTATGTCAGTACTTTAGATATATTACAACAGGTCTACTTCATATAAACAAAATCCCATTTATCTGTCTTTCATAACATCAGGCTGAGAACACTGAAAGTCCACAACATCAACTGCTCAGAACACCAATGTTTAACTAAAGGTAAGTAACCCGTTGACCAACCCGACTAATAAACTGAAATGGAAGCAAAGAAAACGCACCCACGTTGGGGGCTTTGCCCCTCACAACTAAATATACTAACTCTGAGATCGAACTACCATAGAGGTTAGGGGCAAAGGTCAACATGCTGGGCAAGCAGTTACTTAGCTTTAGTTACACGTCGATGCTCCAAGCGGTCAGTGTTGTGGACTTTCACTGTTCTTGGCTCAATGTTATGAAAGTCAGATAAGTGATATTTCGTTTATATGAAAGGGACCCGTTCCAACATATCTGCTAAAGTGTCCTCTCAGGCCTGCTGTATGGATCACTGTACTGTCTGAATACTTGTCAACTGTACAAATATTTGTTGAATATCCAGATGTTTGACTCATACTTCTGGCCTGTATTTAACATCATAGTGATTGACTTGCAAATTATTGACAAGTCTTTAATGATTGGAGACATAAAATAATGACAGAAATCTCGCATTCAGACTGCATACCCTTCAGAAATGTCATGGTGAAGCAATACCTGTTATTCTATCAACTTTCTAGGTTTGTAAGGACAATATGTCACAATGGTCCCTATTCTTGGGCCTTTGTCCACCCATTATTCATGGCTTTGTCCACATTTCTTGCTCTAAGAGTTTGAGAAGAATAAATGTCTGTAATAGTGACAGCAGTGTAAATTGCTTAACATATATTGCAGCATAGTAGTGCAGGTATTGATGTTTTCTTGTTTTACTTCCTTTTATCACAGGTGAACATGGAAGTGGTTCTGAGTGCCTACGCCATCTGATGTCAGTGTATCATCAGACTCTGATAATGATGGTGGCCAAAATGAGGCACAGCCAGGGGCTTGTAGAGGCTGAATCTGACACAGAGATTGGCATCCAGTGACCCCCCCCCTCATTATCACCAGACACAGCCAGTATGCCTATGCATAACTAGTCCACTAAGGCCATAGATATTGGGGTCTATATTATAAAATCAAATGTTTAGCTTGTCAAACAGCTAAACATTGACATCTAAACATCGAAATCTTAAAATCGCGAATGGATAATACCGTGAATTTTTTCTTAGGGAAAAAATTTGCTTGGCCATCGGAAACTTACATAAAACTTAAACTCTAATTAAGTGGGGGGCTTTGCCCCCCACCCCCTAACTAAATAGACCAATTCCAAGATCGCTGTACATTCGGGAAAAGGGCAACTTCCTGATAATGGCCAAGCAAATTTTTTTCCCTGAGAAAAAATTCACGGAAGTGGCCATTCATGGCTTTATGCTTTCACTCTTTAGCTGTCAACATTTAGGTGTTCAACAAGTTACGCATTCGCTCATGTAATATAGACCCAGATATTAGACAGTTGGAGGGCAAGGACATTGACCAATGAAGTGTGGCTACTGCGGCTTCCATGACTGTTGACACTGACCATAGCCAAAGTGTTGGTGAGGTGCCACACAGGTAGATTGATAGGGGTGTTCAGAGGAGGCCTGCTGTTCCTCCCCCACCTCTTCCATGTGTCTCTTCACATGTGACTCGACATATGTTTAGGGCCATCATGGTGGCACAGACACATTCAAAAGAAACTCCAGAAGAATGCTCAAGGATATAGATGCAGCACAGACTGACATCCGTGACTGCCTCCACCATGTTGTTGATTCCCTGGATCAGTTGAATAACACATTGGAACAGGATGTGTGTGTAAGGGACCGCAGAGAATCTGTCATGGAATACACATTGTCTGTGATGGAACATCTGCTGGGAGGGAAGCATCGGCCTTGTGGATGTAAGTCAGCAAGTACATCTGCTGAGAGCCAACATGGCCGTGCCCGATCACACTTCTATAGTGGCAGTACACCCACTGCTCCAGCAGGGAGTGTGCTGTCCACACCCAGATGTAACAGGACATGGGATCATGGTCCTCTGCATTCTTGTGAAGGAAGGACATCTAGCAGACATCATTCACCTTCAGGTAGCATCACAGCATCTGACCTTGGGCATAGAGGTACCAGTGCAACCCCTGGCAGAGCTAATTCTCATGGCTGGGGCAGAGATTATGAACTGTCAGCTCTACCATGCATGATTGACAGCTGTCTGACATACAGACATGTAGGGCTAGCACTGAGCTTGGCTGTGTTCATGCAGAGAATCACACACCAATGTCATATTGAGGGCACCTACAGACACACTTGACATTTACATGGTCCATCTTGCCTGCTTCCTTTGCATACTTATACACACACTCCCCAACCTTTTGTGTCAGTCTAGACATCCTGCATCCCCACACAATACCCTGTGCAAGTGATGATAACTGTGCCACATCACTGTTGTCTTTCTTTTGGATTCATGGATACTAAAGTTATGTGTCTGATGCACAAGGTGACTATCAAGAATAATATGAATTCATTACCTCCATTTGTGCTGTTGAGCTGATAACCATACCTGTCAGTTAGATTGTACTTAGCCAGTTAGACAGTTGCTAGCATACATAATTTATCTACTTTATAGTGGATGCTTTTGTGAGGGTTGTGAAGTCAGAGAATGAAATTTGCCTCTTTAATATATCTAACTTTCTCTTTAAGGATTGTTTAGTACAAACTTATGGATGCACATCTAAAGTCAACCCATCAGATTCAGAGCTCAGGATTGTGTGTCAGCACTGAAGACAAATCTCATCAGAATGGTAATACAGTATAACGTTCATTTGTACATCACAATGGGTTCCGATGATCATAGGATGTGACTAGTGTACTGACCTGATGGTGTTTAGAAGCATAGCCATTACATCACAATATAATATTCAGTGGGAGATATAATGCATGACCAGGTTTTGTCTAGCAAGGACCACACATCTCCAGGAGAGAAGCAGCAATGATCTGTGACAGATAAC
This sequence comes from Protopterus annectens, assembly GCF_019279795.1. Lineage (NCBI taxonomy): Eukaryota > Metazoa > Chordata > Ceratodontiformes > Protopteridae > Protopterus > Protopterus annectens. Next base: position 690,676,587 of record NC_056749.1, read on the forward strand.
GTTTACACAGCAAGTGATCCAGCATGTGCTTAAACAGGGTAATGGAGGTGTTCTACTTGACATGGATTTGAAGGCTACTGCAGAAGAGTGACAGCCTTTGAGAAAAGTATCTGTCTCTCCAGCATGTCCTATGTATGTCATAATGTGCACTGAGGTCCCAGGAACAGGTAACTCTAGTCCCACACTAGTTACTGTTATGCAGCATTTTCTTCCCATTTTGGCCACAGATAGCCCTGTAAGGCATATGTAATCTGCCTTAAAGCTATTCATATGATACTGCACACAGTGACAGGTTCTTCAGTCTGCCCACACAAGATACATGTTGGAGACCCTCTGATATTTTATTATTCAGAAATGTCTGAGGTCTGTCAAGTTGGTGTAGATGTGTGGTACAATACATATCAAAGGGAGGATTATGTTCATTAATACGGCTCATGAGGGATGACTATAGGGGATTGATAACATATTCTGCTATTGAAGTAATGCCGTTGCTAATCAGATGCAAGATGTAGAATGCCTTCCTCCCCACAGTAGACCCAGGTTGCAGTCGATATGTGTTCCAAGGTCTATCAATACAGAATTGGGGAACAGTGTATTCTTGGCTATTTGATAATAAGCAGGAACATTTGTTATTACCACAGGGTATGCCGATGCATTTTTGTGCAGTTGATGTAACACTCATAGCTTTGTCAGCAGTCATTAGTGTGACAAAAATGGTTTGCCACAGACCCTCTGATTTGTTCAGGACCTCTGATACGTATATGTCACACATGAGGGTCACAGTACTGGCATTTGATCCCATTTGCAAACCAACTGATAACAGGATTTGATATTCACCTTGGTTAGTTTCTCCCTGAGACCAAATACTGGATTGTATTGAAGGGCTTGGCCAAGTTATGATAGGATGTGTGCACAGCTTTGACTTTGTGTATGTCTCTGGTCACAGCCTAGAATTCCACCAGGTTTTGCAGCCACAAGCTACCCTTGAGAACACCTTAACTGGAACACAACTAGTGTTTGGACATCACCAATGTCCTTGTGTCTGAGATGCATGCAAATTGTTTCCATTGCCTTACAGCATAGGTTGCATAAAGTTATGGGTCTATAATTACACTTGTATTTTGCCGATCATCCCTTGTGCGGTTGGAAAATGGTCACTGTATTCCATTCAGTGGAGACAATAGCAGTATTCAGATTGTGGTTGAATATGGTGACTAGTGGAGTAGCTCACTGTTGAAGCACATGAAGAACACAGCCTCAAATGCCATCTGGTCCCATGGAGACTGTGCTCCTAGTCTTGGAGAGGGCAGTGATAACTTTCTCTTTGTAGAATAGATACCACCATACCTCTCAACTGTCCAGATCTTTGCCTCAAATTTTCAGTATGTTCCTCATAAAATTTGTGGTTTTCTATAAAATCACTAAGGATCGAAGTCAATAAATAATGACATAAATTTTAATTTCAGAGTTTATATGCTTCAGAAAATGCATGAAAACAGAAATCTAGTTAAATCTTGTTAGTCTAGCATCTTTCTAAGGATATAAGAGCAATGTTTAAAACCTTTCCCTATTTTTGGGCTGTTATCCCCCCCATTATGTTAGGCTTTGTCCCAATTATTTGCTCTAAGAAGTTGAGAGGTATGGATACCACAGGTCGGAGGTGATGTTGCATACATGTTTTGTAGTAGGTGTGGTAGTGGGAGGAGGAACACTTTTCAACCAAATGTGTTTGCTAGCAGGTTTGGAATTTGCACTGGGTCAGTGCATGTGATACCATGCACAATTAATTCCAAATAGATCTGAGTTAGATATATCAGTTTGCAGATGTAAATGAAGAAAGCCGTATGGTTATCCCTGGATATGTTTTGTAAATTATTAGCACAGTTGCTCTGTGAGGGTTTTTTAAGGTGTCTCATTTGCATGTTTATGCTGAGGAGAGTAGCCTTCCAGTACTGGTTTCTCAATGTTGTATTTGTAAACAGTAGCTTCTTTCACTTACTGTAATAATGTAGTAATGACAGACATCCACCAGTATGGTTTGTATTTTCTAGAGGATCTTTGTTGGACCCTATCAGGCATGGCTGTGTGCATCTTTGTTGGAGCCTATCAAGCACGGCTGTGTGCATACATTTGTGTAGATGTGAAGACAGGACATCAGGGAGTAACTTACTATAGCTGTCAATGTCCTTTGTGGAAACTGTGGCTTGGAAGTAGATTACACCATCCCTTAGGAAGGTGTAGTTACCTTGGATGATGTTTTTGAGCCTGACTTCTCCTTTAGGGAGTTCAGTAGCTATATCAAATTCAAAATATACTGCTTTATGGTTGGATTAGCAGTGCAGGCACCACTCACGTGTCATTAAATTGTTCACTCATATTATAGAGGAACAGGTCTGGAATATGAGATAACCTTGTGGGGTGGTGCACTATTTCTTCCATGGCATTTCAGTTCACAGACACCAGGTAATATTGTGTAAGTGAGTTTGTTGTCCTGCAATTATCCCGATCAATGGATGAACAGTTTCACTCACCATACCTGGGTTGTTTTGTTGTACTTTAATTGTTCCACGTATTAATAAATAGGCTGTGTGGCCTTTTGTGTTTATGGATGGTGATCTATTCATGGTGATAACATGAAGGGGTTTCCTATCCACAGTACATTGGATGTTGAATTACTCCATATAATTATCTTCTCTAACCAGTCTTGAGTTACAATTATCTTCAATGTAAATAGATATGACACTCCCTGTGGTTCACACAACGGCCATTTGCTCTCTGGATGTTTGGAAGGCATTGTAGCCTTGCAAGATCACAATACTTACTGCAGCCTTGAACCAGGTTTCTGGGGCTGCACAGACATCAACATCTTCACTGCGAAGAGTGCTTACAGAGAGTGCAGTTTAAGATGTGGACTCCTAGGGTTTAGTAGTATGACCCCTACTTTGTTGGAGTTGTATATTTTCACTTTGATTATTCTGCTTTTGTGACCTTGCCTAATAAAGGGATTATGGTACACTCAAGTGCCTTATGTCTGGCAAAGCAAAGTGCTGTATCAACCATGTCATCCCACATTAACAGGTACTGTATCACCTTAGAATGACACCAGAAAATTAGGCAATTTCAGAAAATCTCTTGTTCTTTACATAGTGGTATCATCCTAGGAGAGGGTATAATGCTGCTCAAACATAGGGACATACCTGGCTGGCACTGATACTTAGATAGCTCAATCATGTCTGTGTTCATATATTTCATATATTCATGTCTCAAGTTGTGCATACCAACATGAAGTATGCTGGATTAAGAGTGGAACTCATTGTTGAGAGACATGATTACATGTGTGCTGTGATGACTACCTCTACCAGACAGCTGACACTAAACTTATCCTTGGTGAATGGGGCAGCTGTATGTCTCACTATGCAATCAGTTATTATGAAAACCTTTGGAATAAATGCCCATTACTCATTCACTCTGGAGCAGCTCTTTTGAGTGTGCACCTTTAACCCCTAGTGGGCATGGCTTAAGCCTTTAAAAACTAAGTTATCACCTTACAGTTCTAGAAAACTCTCATTGAAAGAGGTCAAATATCAATAGAGTTGTGTTTGCCATCACATATGGTTCAAGACAAAATATCCTGGTACCTTGTATGTAACATGGTTTTGGAATTATTAATGCAAATATGAACAATCAATATTTGACGCCTAGAGGAGCAGTAGGGGTTAACTGCAGAAGACGCCTGGAGGAGCACTCGGCTATGGTGAAACACTGGTGGTAATAATTCTTATGTTTATTGTCTGCTTTGGCTGTAGTGTTAGATGTAGCATGATTGTGTTTAGGATGTGTCTCTGTTTAGGTTGGTTTGTGGAGAGTACCTCTGCACATGATGGTTTGTGTTGGGTGCATATGAGTAGGAGTCAAGGTGTGTGAGCAGGCAACCTATATAGTGTTGCTGTTCTGGAAGCAAGAGAGCACCAATTCCAGATTTCTACTATAGGTGGATCTCTTGAAAACTGTACTTTAGTAATGTAGGCGATACTGGATGTTTAGCGCACATGAGGCATTATCTGCACTGAGTCAAAAACTAATGTCAGGGGAAAGAGAAGGAAAATGATAGGTGACAATGGGAGGTTTGAACCTGGTGTCTGCATAGAAAATGCAAAAAGGAGGGGCGTATGTGATCTGACTGCTGTTTTCAGGGGACTAACCTATGGGGTGTATATATTAGGAGGTCATTCATACGGTGGATCAGTACTTATGTTATTCATAGGTAAGTGGTTAAGTTGCTGATTGTTATGTAACAGAGGTTCTAAATGCTAGATCTGCTGTGCTACATAGCAGCAGCCGATTGTATTTGAAAATAAATGTATTGATGTTTTTGTATGTATAAAGGCAGAGCGTTACAGCATCTGTACACAATCCACAGCAGAGTAGGTAATACAAAGACACACTGTTAAAGCTCAAACTGAGTCAAGACACCCTAACCTTCAAATAGATACTTCTACTGTACATTCCTGCAACAAGTGTACAGATGGAGTTTCTCCAAACACAGATGTCATCTTCTTTTTCTTCTTTTGGATAGTACCATTAGGGGTCACCACAGCAGATCATCTCCTTCCATTTCCACCCATCCCCTGCATCTTGCTCTGCCACACCAACCACCTGCATGTTCCCTGTCACAGCATCCACAAACCTTATCTTAGGCCTTCCTCTTTTCCTCTTATCTGACAGCTCCATCCTTACCATCTTTCTCCCAATACACCCAGCATCACTTGTCAGCACGTCCAAACCAACATAATCTCACCACTCTGGCTTTGTCTCCAAACCGTATGACCTGAGCTGACACTCTAATATAAGGATTAATACTCCTGTCCATCCTTAGCACACCCAGTGTAAATTTTACCACCTGGATCTCTAACAATGCCTGTTATGATTCCTGTCTTTTAGTCAGTGCCACTGTCTGCAACCTATATAACATAGGTGGTCACTCTATCATTTTGTAGACCTACCCTTTCACTCTTATTGGTACCTGTCTGTCAAAAGTCACTCATGATACTCTTCTCCACCCAATCAACCCTGCATGCAGTCTCTTCTTCACCTGTTTTCCACACTCACCATTACTCTGAACTATTGATCTCAAGTATTTCAAATCATACACCTTCACCAACTCTACACTCTGCATCCTCACCATTCCTCTATCCTACTTCTAATTCACACACACATATTCTTAATCCTGCTGACATTAATTCCTCTTCTCTGTAGAGTTTATCTCCACCTCTCCAGGGTCTTCTAAATCTGTTCGCCTACTCTCACTACAGATCACAATATTATCCACAGACATTATAGTCCATAGGGATTCCTGTGTAATCTAATGTGTAAGTCTGTCCATCACCATTGCAAATAGATGTCATGATGTTAGTGTATACAATAACAGCCTAAGTTTACAAACTACAGAAAATAGTACTTAACACACGTGCCACAGCACAAGTTTGGGTTTAGCAAGACTGCAGGTGATCTAATAGTACATGAAATCAGCAGGCCAAGTGGGGGACAAGAGTTTGGAGTTCTGCTTTAACTGGATGTTTGTGCAAGTACCAAAACAGTGCAAAACCATGCCATTTGAGAAGGCAATGTGGGACACACACTTACACCCTTCCTTATAGAGACACACACATACACACCAAGTTGGCCTCACTAAGGACAGAACCCCTGTCAATATAGGTTTATTGACTACATATCACAGTATTTAATGCATGCACCATGGCACAAGTCTACATTTAACAGGACTGCATGTGTTCTTATAGTAGATGACATCAGCAGGCCATGTGAGTGACAAGTGTTTGGAGGCCTGCTTGAAATGGATGTGTGTGCAAGCAGCAAAATAATGGAAACCATGACATTTGAGTAGTGGGTTTGAGATATAGACTTCTACTCTTGTTTATATACACACACATGTATAGTTGACATGCATGAATGGGCGTACCTTCATTGAAGGTTGTGCGTCAGAGCTGGCAACTCGGCATGTAAAAATCTACTGCCAATCATTAGCAGACCAGAGTTCCGCTGTAGCAACCCCTAACCGGGAAAAGCCAAAAGACACAACATATAGTTGATGGCAGTGAGATTAGAACCCCTACCTAACTACAGGGACTACAAAACACAGTATTAAAGCATGCACCATGGCACAAATCTGATTTTAACAAGACTGCAGGTAATGGGGGTGACCAGTGTTTGGAGGCTTGCTTGGAATGGATGTGTGTGCAAGCAGAAAAACAATGGAAAACCATGCCACTTGGGAAATCAGATTAGTATACACACTTCTGCTTTTGTTAATACATACACACATAGTTGACTGCATTGAGATAAGAACCCCCTACCTAAGTACAGTGACTACACACAGTACTTAATGCATGGCCATGGCACAAATTTAATTTATGTAAAATTGCAGGTGAACTTATACTAGGTGACATAACCAAGCCGTGTGTTGAACAGTGGCTTGGGAGGTCTGCATAGTCACATTGCTTCTTAGTGTCATCTGAGGTTAGTAACCTGCCAGATGAATACTGTTTAGTAGCTTAGCTGTGTAACAACAATACCCTTATTAAGCATATTTGTCTGTTTGCATTTGGATGAGCAAGCCTGTGAGCACCACCAACTAGCCCTGTCCATGAGTGAGCACACAACATTATATATTACAACTTGTACAGTGGTTGATATATATATATATCTATGGAAAAATCAAGTAGACCCAGGGTTTTTGTGATTGTTGGTGTTGTTGCTGGTGGGGAAACAAATGGATGGATTGTCACTATATGTACATATACTTATATTATGCCCTCAATTTGCAATGTTTCCACATGCAGTCTTAGGTGAGACACAGGGTCTGAGAATGATAGGGCACTAAGGACATATCATATGTATGTATATACTGCAATAGCATGGGAAACATTGGACTTCTGCTATGGTTAACTAAGTGTACACACATGCACGCTTGCATTTTTAACTGTTTGCACATAGATAAGCTGTGCGCAAATAAGAGGTGCATTGCTCACATCTGAGACTTACTATTATGTAATATATACCTGCTACTACAGCCCACTCCTATCTCTACTCCAGGCTGGATTTCCCAATTACTAATACAATAATTAAATGTATCCAGTGTCTGTGGTTGGCAGTCTGACATAAAATCATTTTCATCTCTGCAATGCTGCACTCCATGCAAACTGACCAAGCCGTATCAAAAATCTTTTATACATGTGGCACATCACATAAATGTGGATTTCAAAAAAAACAAAGCTAATAACAGTATGGGAGACAGAGTCACAGTCTGTAAAATACACTACTTATTTCTAGTACACCTCCAACATGTCTATTTATGTCAGAATTAGAGCCCTCAACAGCAATAACGCTTACTCAGACAGGATGGCTACATTAGTCCTTTTGCCACAGAAGCAGCTCGCCAGAACTGGGGTCAGTCATCACACAACCACCTTCATAAAAATTGTTCCATGCAGTCAAACTGTCCACTGGATATTGTAGACGTGCTTTTTCTATATTATATTTGGACATAGAGCAGTTAGTAGTCACATAACCTGTTGTAATTATGGTTACAGATAAACATCTCTTTGTCTTACATGTGTGTGTTTGTTGTTAATTCATCAGTTAGCTAACACATACAATGTATATTCAAATCTTTAAAATTGTCCTGAAAGTATGGGGGATAATAACTGTGACATAAGCTTGCATATACCGTGGGTTTAGGGATAACATAGCTGAGTTACCATTATGGTAGTTACAAGGGGACACACCTGTTTTGGGAGGTGGGGGAACAAACCACATTTACTGTTAGGATACAAACAAGTCTGAAGTCAGAAATTGCAATGTCTAGCATCACCTTCTAACCTCTCTCTTGAATGATGTATCACTATTCTGATGAGGCAGTACTGTGTGAATTTTTCATGCCTGATGCCTACTAATTACATATGGGTACATATAAATAATAGAAGTGTCTGTAGTCACATGTTAATTTAAGTTCTCTACAAAACCACCACTATATATATGCATACTGTACCAAGGTAATAGATACAAGGATATGTCATAATACTCTTCAAGAATGCAGTCTAGGTTCAGGAATTACCTTGCAAATGTGGTGGTTGATGCAATTTTAGATCAGGGCTGACTCTGTCTGATGCAAGCAGTACACAGCCAATACATGTATAGGTACAGGTTGTGTGAGTTGCCTGGCATCAATTTTAATATATGTATGTGAGTAGGAAAAAGGTATTTGTCCCTATGTATTTAATTGGTCAGTGAATGTGCTATGTGATGTCTCTTAGCCAAAGCAAGGGCATACTGAGCATGCCTACATATTCCTATAGGGACATCAGCTGGGGGTTCCTCCTCTGCTCCTCTGATTCCTCCTGTGACTTTGGCTGTGGTGACCTAGGTGTGGGTGGGAAGATGGATGTTCCTTCCTCTTGCTGCTCCTTCTACAACAGTTTCCCCATGATCAGATTGTGGAGCATAGCACATACCATGAATATTTGTGTACATGTGAGTGCAATATACTGCAAGGCTTCACCGGATATATCTAGGCACCAGAACCATGACTTCAGAAGCCCAAACATGTGCTCTATGATGTTTCTAGTTTGTGAGTGTGCCTCATTATGGCATTGTTATGTGGGTATGTGTGTATTTCTGATGAATGTCATCATCCATGGTTCCAGGACATAGCCAGCATCTCCCAGTAAATGGCCCTGTGGAATGCCTCCCCTAGCAAACATCTGGTATATCTGTGATGTGTACCAAATATGGGAGTTATGACAACTACCACAGCTGCCAGCACACACATTCAAGACAATCCCCCTGGGCATTGCACACAAACTGTCAGTTGATGGAGTGGTATCCCTTGTGGTTAAAGTAGATTCTACCCTGGTCACCGGATGGTTAATTGATGTGTATATGAGTGCAATCTATGGCATCCAGCACTTCAGGGTAGTATGCTACATGGTAGAACCACAGCATTCTGCTGGCCCTCTCCTCAGGGGAAAGGGGAAAAGATATGTGCTCACTGACATGTAGAAGCATAGCTTCCAGGAAATGGTGGAGTATCATGAATGCTGCTGCCTTCTGATACTCCCATCATGTCCCCAGCTGTTCTTTGAAAAATACCTGCAGGTAATATCCTAAGGATGACTCATACCTTAGTTTTCACTGGGATGGGTTCCCCTCAGTTGTCTTTGGCTCTGAGTTGAACACGGCAGAGCTGACACAGTTCTTGTAATATTTCCATGTCAGCCCTGTAGTGGTCTACAATCTCTAGCTCATGTAGCACCTGGAAGGTTAGCCTGTGCCTGAACACTCTTCTCCTTCTCTGTCTAGGTCTACTGTCATCAAAACCAACAGCATTGACTTCAACCTCTAGCACATACAGATGTAGAATAGCTGCAGCAGCCCCTAGCATTATCTCAGTTAAAATTTCTAAGTCTCTACTTCAATGGTCTTGAAGTATCAAGGGAAAATCAGAATGTATGCTGTATGCATACTTTATACATTTCTTGAGTAGGCCCACCATGTGGAATTGGCTATTTAAGATGCAGTTCACCTGCTTAGGCTATATTTAATATAATTTTTAAAACTCTTGCTTCAGTGCACAGTAATGCACTGTGTGCACTGTCACGCATCCTAGCGCAGATGTGCATAACTAAGGTAAGCCATGTCAAAAATTTATGTTTTAATCTCTGTTGTCATGAAACATGCAGAAAACACTATTTACTGCAAGTCACACTTTATTTGTATAAGCTGCAATGTCACAACACTATAAGAAAAGTTTGCATACCCTGTACTAGAACCCAAGACCATCTGCACTCCAGTCCAAAACTGGACACATGCCACCACAGGCATAGTTGCACAAAGTCCTCAAACTTGAGGGTATTAGCAGAGCACAGCCCCACTTATTGGGTTTGCATGATGGCCAGCAGTGCTCAGCAATATCAATTGAATGCATCCAGTTTCTATTTTTGGCTGTATAGTTCATGTGTAATGGTTAGTCTAGTCACGCAAACAAGTTATGCTTTTCCAAAACCACTTGCAGCAAGTGGTGCACTGCACACACACACATGCAATACACACCCAAAAAAAAACAAAGTGACCTGACACACTAACTTGATGTCATTGATACCTATTGGAAACATAAACACCATGTAGGAACCTACACAAAGTGAACATCCCTACATGGTTCCTGCTTTTTGTGATTCAACAAATGCACTGATTTTTGAATTTATTTGCATACAAACTGTGCTGAGAGCCTGGAATCTGCATGGTTAGTAAACATGTAAGCTGGTCAACAACACATGAGCATGATTTAAATGACACAAGGCAGGGTATTACTTTACCTTTAATTACAGTACATTATACTATTCTTTTACATGACTTTTTTGGCAATCATAGTTAAAACCGTTTGTGGCAGGTGGCACACTGTGCAAACATGATGTGAAAAAAGTCAAAAATTACAGTAATCTGATAAACCCCCTGATGTTTTCAGACATCCACAGTGTATACATTGTCCATTATATGTGTGTTGTTACTTTTTCAGGGGAATTCTGTACATATTTCTGGACTTTTACATGCCCTTGCTTCCATGTAGATTCCTGTATGAGGAAATCAGCATCGACACAGAGTCTACCGGTTTTATCAGAGGCTTTTGGATTGCTCCACTGTATTGTTTTGCTGCCTTATCATAAATTTCAGCTACTTATGCTAAAATTTGCATTCGATGAAAGTTTCCATAATTGCGCATGAGTTCACGTGATTGCACACTGCTGCATGGAGTTTACTGAAACTAAAATTGCTGGCGCCCATGTTTGTATTGCACTGTGATGCACATGTCGAAAACATGAATGTGTAACCTTTATTGAAATCCCCCTGTATCTATTTCAAGTACTATAAATTCTGAAGGAAATAAGGGTGTGGTAAAATACTGGGGGCAACCAAGAACATGTTATTTATGTGAGAAAGGACATTTTATGAATAATTGTGATAAAAATGATATGTATAGGGTCTACTTTACACGATCAGCATCTCAAATGTTCCACTTTCGTATGGCCAAGACCATTTGATCGCACATTTGAAACATCAACCATGTAAAAAAAATACAACAAACAAAAGAAAAACTAAATGTGTCTAGAAGGGGAGCAAGACTCCCTGCAACCCCCACATCCCCCACTACTTAAATATTCCAACTCTGAGATCGCATTACATTGTGGAAATGGGAAATCTTCCCATTCCACATTGTATGGAGATCTCCATTCAGACCGGTCAAGCTTTTAAAAGCTCGATCATATGGTCTTAGACATATGAAAGTCAAGCTTTTAAAAGTTTGACTATCTGAAGGGGACCCTATGTATATGGGAAAATAGGCCATGGTGCAAAGAAATGTGAACTTGAATGTTATAAATGTAAACAAACTGAACAATTATGGATGGATTATAAAAACAATGAAAAAATAGTGAAAACAAGTGGGAGGATAAAGAATAAAATCGAAAAAGAATTGGAAACAGGAACAGAGGAAAACTTAGAAAAAGAAAAAGATGATAATAATAAATGTATTTATTTTTATTTATTCCAGTGATTACTGGGGAAGTCCACTGGGTCAACATGGCTCATTTTCAGTGGAGGCCCGGGGAGAAAAGCTCCAAAAATGCATAAAAAATATTGCATACAGGATTTCAACACAATCAAGAATTTAGAAAGCATTAAACAGTTTGCAGAAATACGATTTCAAGGAATACAGGACAGTATGAGAATACAATTCATACTGAAATTGAATAACATTTTGTTTTTTTTTTTTACATTAAGTTACGGTTATTACATTTGCATAGTATAGCAGTATTTCTTAGAGATTCCTAAAAGATAGTTAAGGTTGAAGGAAGGAGAAATAGTGGTAGCGCTTTGAGTGAAAGTATTAGAGATAGAAATTAGAGCTCAATATTTACAATATTTACATGTTTTGTTGAGCAGGTATAGTTATGGGAGTAGAAGGATTGTGTAGTATTTACAAGTTTTGTTGAGCAAGTATAGCTGTAGGAGTAGAAGGATTAGGTAGTATTTACCAGTTATGGTGAGCAAATCTAGCTCTAGGGGTAGAAGTAGTAGAAGTAGTTAAGTAGAGGGATAAAGCTGCAGGAGATTGCAGGGTGAGCTAGATATAGTTGTAGGAATATGTCTATAGGAGGAGGATAGGGTAAATGTATCAGAATGAAAAGAGGATGGGGAATAGAAAAAAGATTCTGAAGATAGCTATGAAGAAGATATTTGCTGGAAAGTGGTAAAAGGAAAAAAATAATTCTACTGGAAAAAAAGTGAAAAGGCATAAAAAGGGAAGTTTAAAGTCATTAGTTTAACAGAGAAGAAGCAAGGAAATGGGCGATAAGTAAATAAATGAAAATGTAAAATTAGTATAAGAAAAAAATTATTTCCTTTAGTTCCTTTAGGACATCAAAGGAAGATGGAAAAAATATTTCCAGCAGCTTCTGAGTAAAGAAAACCCCACAGAAGCTGTACTGATTCAGAAACAGCCTACAATGAGAGAAGAAGAGGAGCCCACCCTAGAAGAAGTAAGGACAGCACTAAGGAAAATAAAGTCAGGGAAAGCAGCAGGCTCAGATGAGGTCACAGCAGATATGATAAAGATGTGGGGTGAATAAGGGGAGAAATGGCTCCTGAGAGTACTCATAGCAGTGTGGAGAGAAAGGCATATTCCAGATGACTGAACAATATTTAAAAAAAAAACTGGATAAACTAGAAAAAGGGGATCCTAAGCCTTAAACATTTGTCTTATATGGACAGACTAAAAAAACTCCAGCTATTATCTGTTTCATATCGCCTACCTAGATGTGATCTCTGCTTGACTTACAAAGCCATGTCTGACCCAGCTCTGTTAGAAATGCTACATCTGAAGAAATCCCAATCCCTCCACACCACACACACCAGAGACCTCAACCTCATTACTACAATCATCAGAACATGCTGGAGGGACATGTTCATAACCCAGAGACTGCCCATGCTATGGAACAGACTTCCCATACATGTCAAGTAGAGCACCTCTCTGGCCCTCTTCAAGAGAAATCTTGATGAGTGGATGGGAGATAGAAAATTCACCCCAGGGATCACTCCAGTGGTTTTACTCGACAGAGGCACTGGGAACTAAGGTCGAGTGGCACAGTGCCAGGGTAATCCTATGGGCTAGGCTTGTAAAAGCTCCAGGGCCATTAGCCTAGTACACGCCTATGAACCTATAAGCATACGCGTGCAAGTGTACAAGAACAAAGGGGACATCCATAACTGTGGGCAGTACAGAGGCATCAAACTCCTATCACACTGCATGAAAGTTCTAGAGAGGGTGAATGATAAATGGATACGCAGAGTAGTAGAATGTAAGATGGGAGATGAGCAGTTCGGGTTCAGATCAGGATGCAGCACAATTGGCCCAATGTTTGCAGTGAGACAGATACTTGAAAAGAAGCTAGAAATGAGGAGACAGGCCAACTGGGCATTCCTAGACTTGGAGAAAGCTTATGGCAAGGTCTCAAGAAAGCTGATCTGGGCAGTACTGCGGTGGTTTGAAGTCCCAGAAATATTGGTAGAATTAGTGCAGGCTATGTACAAGGACCCAATAACTCAAGTATGAACAGTGTTTGGCTTCAAAGAGGAGTTCCCAGTGGGAGTGTGAGTGGGTGTACACCAGAGTTTAGCTTTGAGCCCACTGCTGTTCATACTGGTGATCGACTACATTAGCTAAGCACAGATAAGACAGTGGTAATGGCAGCAAATTGGGAAAATAAGAAGCTGAGAATAGAGATAGAAGGGAAGATTATGAAACAGCTTCAAGTTTCTGGGAGGGGTGGTGGAGGAGAAGGGATGTCTGAATGAAGAGGTCAAAGCTAGAATCAGAGGGGCTGCAGCCAACTGGCATAGAGTGTCTGGTGTAGTCTATGACATAAAAAAATGCCAAAGAAGCTGAAAAGTGTACAAGACAGTGGTGCAGCCAGTACTACTATATGATATGGAAACCTGGGCAGTAAAGGCAGAACAGTTGAAGAAGACAGAGGTGATGGAAATGAAATGCCTAAGAAGGGTGGTAGGATGCACACTGTGGGACAGACGAAGAAATGAGGACATAAGAGCAGAAGTCAAAGTATCTACAATTGCAGAAGAGATCAAAGAGAACAGATTACTGTGATTTGGACACATGCAGAAATGCAGAAGACCATCTGGTGAGGAAGAAGGTATGAGGAAGCGAGGACATCCAGCAAAGAGGTGGATGGATTGTGTGAAAGAAAATCTGCAACAGTCAGGCATGAGTGTTGAAGAAGGCAGGAGTGTGGCACTGAATTGAGAGAGTTGTCGACAGTCAACACAATACCCTGACCCCATGTAGAAAAAGGGGGCTGATGATGATGATGATGATGATGATGATGATTTCCTTTAAATTAAGGAAAAGAGAAAGTAATAATTTAAGAGTTTGTTTGGTAACTGTAAGCAGTATGAAAAATATGATAAGAAGGATAGGGATTTTAGAATGGTGTAATAAATGTGATGTAGATATAATTGTCTTGGAAGATATAAGCCTCTTAAATGAAGAAAGACTGCAGACAGTAAAAATATGGAATGGAGAGATAATATGGAATTTTGGAAATGAATGTTGTTCAGGAATAGCAATGTTGTATAGGAGAGTACTGAAAATATTAAATGTAATATTAGTAAGAATGGGAAGACTGACTATTGAAGATTTAAGATGACAAGAAAAAGTATATAGAGTTATAGCTTTATGCTTTTATGCTATTTGTAAAGAAAGGGGAAATTTATTTCAACAGATGTTAAAGTTTGTAGTAGTGAATATTGATATTATAATATGGTATTTTACCTTTGATTTAGGGGGTAAAAGGAAAAAGAAAGAAAAATATATAAAAAATAAGAGAAGTTATGCAATGTTGCAAATTGAATATATGGGATAAAAAGTTATAGATGCATAGAAGCAGTATTGTTAAACCTGAGATTTCTTTATTTTATAATATCTGAAGGAATAAGTATAGCAGAAGGAAAAGCTTTGTAACAGTATTTACATATAATTTAGTGATATGGATGCAACTATATCTTCCTCAGAAAATAAAGAATACATTAGAATAGGAATAAGAAAGGGAATAAAATGAATAAATGAAAAAAGAAAAATAATTAATTATGCATATTATGGAGAGATCATTGTTCATATGAGGCTATTTTATACTAATTGGTCAGAATAATGTATTTCTTTTTTAAAGAAAATATAAAACATTTTTTTTGCAATGGCAGAGTAAGATAAGAAAAGTGGAAAAAGAAAGATATGTAAAATATATAAAAATAAGAGAAGGGGTAATATGATAAAGAAAAAGAGGTATATGAAAGAAATTATGATAAAATCAAGGACATATTACATAAATGCATTTACTACAAGGGAAAAAGAAGTGTCAGCATATTTAAGTAAAATAATGAAAGAAAAATGGTAGTGTAATGAAATAAATAAAAAATTATGGACATTGTCGTTCATTATGTAGAGTAAATGTTTAAAGAAAAGTGAAAGAATGTATAGAATATGGAAAGCAAAACATTCTCAGAATGCATATATAAGAAAGTTGAAAAGAGACTACTTTATATGAGTTGGATAAAGTGCTTAAACAGGTAAATATAGATTCACCAATACATCCAGATGGAATCAGATATAAAATGTATAAAAATTTAATAGAATGGCAAAAAGAATATTTGCTACATGTTTTGAAGGAATGGTTAAATGAAGGTTTTGGTTACAAAGATTTGTGTAGTGGAATATTAACATTCAAACGACAGTGGCACAGGAATATAACTTTCTTGTGTGGTGTAAGCTATGGAACCTTGCTGGCTAGGCTTACGTAGGCCCTTGGGCTGATAGCCTAGTACCTACCTATGAACCTATGAACCTATATAAATAACTGGAGACCAACAGTATTAAATATTACAGATTACAAGATATTTATAAAAATAATACAGAATAGATTGAAAGGTAAAGGATGTAAATAATTGTCAATGACAGTAAAAAAATTGTGGATTATATTCTAAAGAGAAGACAGGTTGCGAAACTTAGAGTAGGTGATATTAATACAACTTTTTATACAAAAACCATGACACATTATGGAAATTTATGAAGATATATAACTTTAGTAATTAAATTAAGAAAGTCTGTATGGCAGCATGCAGTTATAATAAAATAAGAATTCTTGTAAATGTCTGGTTAAGTAAAGAAACAGAAATGAGTATTGACATAAGATGGGGATGCCATATGAGTTGTATTTCATTTGCTTTAGTAATGAGCATGGTAGTAAGTGAGGTAAATTGTAAAATGAAGAATGCAAAGTATGGAATAAAAACAGCAGGGATTCCAGTTTTAATGACATACACAGATGGTATTATTATAACAACTAAAACGAGAGTACAGATAAGAAAAGTTATATTTTGCATAGTTAAATGTTTAAAAAAATAGGTATGTCATTAAATAAAGATGAACGCAAAGGACCAAGAGATATAGTAAATATATGGTATACAATTCACAATGAATGTAATTTCAGTGTTGGGAATACATTTTGGTAAGGAAGTAAGTAGAATGGAATGGGAAAAAAGATTAAAGGAATTAAAGTAATTTTTATGGAAAACACAGATTATCTTATAATAAAAAGTGAGTTTGGTAAATTCAGCATTAATAGGAAAAATAGGGTATTTATCAAGCATGTTTATGATTCTGAGAATATATGAGAAACAACTATTAGAAGTGATTGTACATACATATGGGGTTCTAGACTAAATCCAGTAAAAAGAGTGGTATTATATATGAATAAAGAGGAAAGAGGATTAGGACTGTTAAATCTAGTGATATTTGCAACATCTTTAAATCTGTATAAAGTATTGAAATAGATAAATGATATGATTATAAACCAAAAACAAGATTGTTTAAATATAAGTATAAAAAGTTTTGGAAAAAGATAAAAAAAAAAGAAAAAATGTTTTAATGAAGAAATAGAAAATTATCAAGAATAAATAATGTGGAAACATAGATTGATCAGATAGAAGAAAATCAAAAAACATGGTATAAAAATATAACGGTACAATAATATTTGGTCAACCCATGGAACATTTACCAGAGGAAAATGCAAAAGCTATAAAAGAAAAAAAATGGTGTAGTAATAAAGTAGAATGCCCATATTTTTTTATGGAGACTGGGATTAAAAAAAGTACCAGTAAGAGGAAATATGTCATATAAAAGGAAAAGTGAGAGAATGTTTATACTGTGGTGAAGGAAGAAACCACAGAACATGTATTTTAAATATAAGAGGGTGACACAATATGGGAAAATTACATGAAGACATTTTTTTTGTGATGTAAAAGCAACAATATAACCATGGATATGACTGAATATGGATATTATAAGAACAGAAACAAAGAATTTAAAACAAGAATAGACAAAAATTGTTTTATGTAATATGGGTAATCTGGAATGAGAGATTAAATGAAATTAGGTTTAATGGAAAATGGATATTGTCAGTAATATTAAGAAAACTCAGATGGCAGTTATGGAAAAAAAGTATGGATCTAGTAAGACTAAAAATATGTAAGAATGGGAAGAGTAAGATTGATAGTTTTTATATAATATATAAGGATGCAATTATGTAAGCAACTGTGTAACTTTGTAAGTTTGTGCATTTGTAAATATGCAAAAAAAATGTAAAATTGTAAATAATGTGTTATGTAAATAAGCAGGGGTATTCAATAAACTCCATGTAGGTTCTGAGCAGAGCCTACATGGAGTGTATTTGTGTAGGCAGCACTGCTCATCACACAGAATTATGCAGCCTTGCGCCATGAATATTAATGATGTGGGATGCGCTAAAGCAAGGTTTCATGGCTTGCCCTGTATTACTGGCCATGAAACTTGTGTACTGGATGTGGATCATTCCACTCAAACACTAAATAAATGAGACAACAAAGGGCAAGCATGTATTTTCTGAAGGATATGAAGTATGGAACAGAAATGTATGTCATTATATACTGACTGCAATCTTCTGTGATTTCACAATAAACCACACATTTTACAAGGGACAGGCAATAATATGATGCAAATATCTGGACATTCTGCAAAACTGTGGACAGTGTACTCACCTGGTTTGCATGAAGCACATCAGTGAACAAACTGGAGGAATGGTCCACCCAGGTTGTAGACAGGGTCCAGACAGCCACACATTTGAACCAGATATTCAATTAATAATATTGTGATTAGTGCAACCACTATAAAATGTGTCACGCTATGATTAAAGCAGGTACCTTACAATAACTACTAAGATAGGCAATGTCATCTCACTAGTCCTGTGGTGGCAGGTGTTAAGTGTAGGTGTGGACTGCAGATGATCTGGGATTGTAGTACAGGGTGTGCAAGTTTTGTTTTACTCTTGTGAGATTGCAGATTAAAGCAATTAAGTACAACATACACAACTGTTTTTTCAACCTTCTTGCTGTAATAGTTGTAAATGTAGGAGAACCGTATGTATGGTACATTTGACTAGCCCATTTACACAAGTGCCTGTAAACCTAATAAGCTAGAAATTGCATTGGTCACCACTGTTGTGCATCAACAGGAAAAACCAGCATGGAGTCTAAATGGCTGCTTTATGACTTCTTGAATATTTCCACCAGACTGGCTGATTAGCATGTAATTCATCTGCTTATGCTGTAAGTACCATCTCTTAAACACAACCTAGACAGATGCAATCCATTAATAATCTACTCCATTATAAAAAAGGTAAATGTATAGCTAGCCAGACTGATGGTGAGGATACTTGTTAAATGTTCAGCAAAGCAAAATATTCCCAAGTTATCTTTAAAGAGGAGTATTGAACTCCAGCATACATAATGCATATACTGGAATATATTAATAAATAATGTGAAGCAAAGCCTTTTACACTGTTTATCTCCATGCATTAATTGGAAGTGTACTGATAGCATGGCCATGTTTATCAAGCCATTTCAGAGATATAAATGATTGATAATACATGAAAATAGTAAGCTGTGTGATACATATGTACAAATGTTTTAGGGACAGGTACTTTGAATGCATGTTTAGCATTTCAAATGTGTTTTATTAGTAAAATGGTTCATGTGCCTGTTCTTTAGTGGGTGCAGGGAGCAAAGAGAAGTTACTGTTATGTCACAAATTAGAATGGACTGTTCTTTTCAGGGGGCACAGTTGAGTTACTGCTATGGCACATACAAAGATATGTTGCCCTCGCTATTCTCCTTGTTTTGCATCATGCCTGTTGTTAGTATTGCACATATGTCGTATGTGTTATGTTTTTCCAGTGGGTACTACTGACTGCCTACCTTAACTATTTTATGTGGTAACAATTACTTTGTAGGTATGTGATAGCTATGTGTATTATCATTCTCTTGTGGTTTAGGACCGAAAATGTCATTGACACACAGACCCTCCTTCAGTGAGGCAGAAAACGCAATCATAGTGGATGTACTCTGTCAACATGGTGCTTTTCTTCTTGGAAGGGGTCACCCCAATGTGTCAGAAAGGCTGAGAATATGGCAACAAATCATTGAAAGCATAAATGTCGTGGGTGTCCATGGCCGTACTTATGAGCAGGTGTGCCACAGGGCTACTGATATGCTCACATCTGCATGGAGGCATGCACCTGCTGTTGCCTGAGCCCAGAGGCTGCTGCAGAACCACCTCTCAACCTCATGAGGAATTCCAGGTGAATCTTCTGCAACAGGTTAACTCACTGCAGAGTGATCCTCAATATGTCATTGATGTAGGTGCACCTCCTTCTCAGTCCCAGGAAGAGCTTTCACATAGGCTTTGTTATATGACCGGTTCAATACTGTTGTATAGTAAAACAATTTAAATAAAAGTTACTTCTGTGTCACATGTTTTGGAGGGAGAACTGAATATTAGTACAGTGATATGCTCAGTTTGGAGTTGTCAGCCATGTTCTTGATAAAGTAATACTTCATGCTGATTGATAGGAGTACATGTAGTACCTCTGTATTAATGTTAAATTTGATAATGTTTGCCTTACCTCTTGCTTAACTTATTTCAGGACCTTCAGGAACCAGCAACATAGGCCTCCTGCAGATAGTAAGGCAAATCAAGTTATTTCAGTGCTGCAGATCAATTTCTAAAAATATACTGTGTCATTTTAGACCTGTTGTGCATATTGCTGTACTGTCTGTAATAGTGATAGTATCATTAGTTGATTAGCATATATTGCACCATAGTAGTGCAGGTATTAATGTGTGCCTGTGTTCCTTCCTTTTTATTACAGGTGATCATGACAGTGGGAGGTGTGGGCCTTGTACCACCTGATGTCAGTCTAATCAGACACTGATGATGATGGTGGCAAAACTGAGGCACAGTCAGGGGGTGCAGAGGTTGAATCTGATGCAGAAGTTGACATCCAGCCACCACCTTCTTTTTCCCCAGATACAGTCATAGGCCAATGCCTACTCAGTCAACTGAGTCCACAGATATAGGACAGGTGGAGGGGAAGGCATTGAGTAGGGAAGTGTGGCTACTGAGGCTTCAGTGCTGTTGAGACTGGCCATAACCAACATGTTGGTGAGATGCCACATAGGAGAGTTGATAGTGGTGCTTGGAGGGAGCCTACTGTCTGTCCTCCACCTGCAGTAGGTGTCTCTTCCCATATCATACAATATATATTTCGAGCCATCATAGAGACACAGGCATGTTCAGAAAAGTGCTCCAGACAAAGGCTCAGGGTTGTTGATGTGGTATAATCTGACATGCATAACTGCCTCCACTGTATCACCAATTCCCTGAATCAGATGAATGACACAGAGTGAGGGGTGTCTGCGATGGATAGAGGGGTGTTTGTTATGGAATGAGCAGTGTCTGTGATGGAACATCTGCTGGGAGGGGAATGGTGTCCTTATGGGCATAGGTCAGCCACATTTGCTGATAGTCAACATGACCATTTCTGATCATGCTCCCACAGTGACAGCATTTCCACTGGTCCATCAGGGAGTGTGCTGTCCATACCCAGACCTGGCAGGCCATGGGTTCATGGTCCTGAACCTTCCCATGAAGGGAGCATGTCCAGCAGACATCAGTCATGCTCAGGTAGCAGCACTCCATCTGACCTTGGGCATGGAGGTGCCAGTGCAACTTCTCACAGAGCCAGTTCTCATGGTTGAGGGTGACTATGATGAACTGACACCTCTACCATGCATGACTCACACCTGTCCAACATACCAAGATGTAGAGCTAGCACTGAGCTTGGCTGTGTTCATGCAGACTCTCACACACCACTTTCAAATGGAGGACCCCTACCTACACACACACACACACAGCCTGCCTTCTTCCCTTTCTTCCTCACACACACTCACCAACCTTTTGTGTCAGCCTAGGCCTCCTGCCCTCCCAGCACCTTGTGCAAGTGATGATAATTGTGCCATATCCCTGCTTTCTGTCTTTTAAATTCAGGAATATAAAAGCTTTGTGTCTGATCCACAAGGTGCATAGCTACATTAGTACCTAGTATATCTACATTTGTGTTGTTGAACTGATAATTGTACCTGTGAGTTATATTTCTTTGCCAAATGATACAAGTGGATAGCATCATCATGACAGTACTTCCTAGTGTATTCTCTTGTAAGGGTTGTGAAGTCAGGAACTGTGATGTGTGCAATTACTTTAT
Organism: Protopterus annectens; assembly: GCF_019279795.1. Lineage (NCBI taxonomy): Eukaryota > Metazoa > Chordata > Ceratodontiformes > Protopteridae > Protopterus > Protopterus annectens. Next base: position 690,698,360 of record NC_056749.1, read on the forward strand.
GACCTTTCTCTTTAATCTTTTCCAGTATATATGTATGGTGCACATCATAAGACACCCCATCACATTCAGATCTCAGGACTGTATGACAGCACTGTAGTCAAGCTCATCAGAACAGCAATACAGTATAATGATATCTTTTGCAGGAACCTCACCAGACACATGCAGCAGCTGGACAGACCAGAGGGTTTTCTCATCAAGATAACACAGGGCCTACTAATCATAACATGATGTATGTGGGTAGATTAAAAGACATGTGACTGTCATCTGTCTGGTATTGCATTACATTGCAACTGTTATTTTAAGCCTATTACTGTTGGTTTAAGCACTTGGGCTTCAGGCCAGTTGTCTTACATTAAGAAGATTTGCAGTCTACACTCTGGTGAGAGAAGAGAGTAGCCTCTGCCCTTCTGAACTGGGAATTGCTGTTTGAATACTTATTGCGGCTGTTCAAAGTCTCTTTGTTATGGTTTAAGCACTTATCCTCCAAACCAGTTATTTTACATTTGGAAGGTTTGTGGTGTAGACTGTTGTGGTATTGGAGGTTAGCCGACACCCTTCTAAGCTGGGAATTACTGATTGAAGACTTATTGTGTCTGTTATTCTGAAAGTGTCTTAGTTCTGGTTTAAGCACTTGGGTTCCAGACCACTTATTTCACAGTAGGAAGATTTGTTGTCTACACTCTTGTTTGAGTAGTCTACCGAATTGCTGCTTTATTTAAACTGTTTGTTCTTCTGTTGTGATTGCAATTTTCTGCGCTTTGGATTTCTAGTACTTCTGCTTTTTATAGCATCAGCTCAGTTCAGGCCTGCTCAGTCTAGACTGTTTGGTATCACTGGAGCACTAAAACCAGCCCTCTTACATTAAGAAGGCCCCCTGCACCCTTGTGGCAGAACTATGCAGCCAGGAACCCATCCGAGTTTGGGATTGCTAGAGTAAGACTCACTGTTGGCCTCTCGCTTTGTTTACTTGTTTAAAATAGTTTAACTTTGCTTGTATTCCAGTGTTGTGTTTTGGGGTGTTTGCACTCAGTTTACTGTAGCTGCTCAGAGCTTGCACTGCTGTCCTGTGAGCAACTCAAATGTGCATTTTGTAACCCTAGCCCTCCATAGAATAGACACATTTTGTTAGTCTTAAACCCAAACCTGGGCCATCTAGCTCACTCCCCACTAGTTACTACAGTATGCCCCTTCTATAATGGACAGACAGTTTTCTACCACTTATCCAGGCAGCCTGATTTACATGGGCATCCCGAGGCAACAGAGCAATTGCCTCATGCATACTGACAGCTAGTTACTGCTAAAACAAAGTAATACAACATGTGAGAGCTGTAGCTATACTATTAATTTGGAATCAGTTCTATCACATAGCAACAAACCAGATTTCAAACATGTTGTCAGCACATACAATTCACCTCTTGTACATAAACTCACAACAGATAAACCAACATACACAGAGGTACTCACTACAAACCTAACTAAAGATCAGAGATGTCCCAAGTGCAAACCTGGTGCACACAGTGCAGACCCAACATAATCAACTGCACATAATAATTCACCCTCTAGTGTCTCAGCCAATAATCCCCTCTGGCAAAACACCTCAAAACCAAATGTTTTGCTCATTAGTGACTACATAGTAAGACACACAGATTTCCCCCACACCAGGCTGGACAAGGAGAAGGTCACAGTCAGCTGCCTGTCAGGTGCCAGGGTCTGTCAGATTACAGACATATTCAAGTCTCTCGACACCAACTCTGTTATAGTCCATGTTGCAGTAAATGACTTGAAAAGTACCTCACTGTACTATATGAAGGTACTTGCCTCCTCCACAGTGGCCTTTTTAGGCAATGTCAGAGCAACTAAAGTTCCAATGTAAAATAATCCAGTACAAACAAACTGAAGGTTATGCTGCTTAATGCAAGGAGTGTAAATCAGAAACTGCACTCACTAGAAGAACTCCTTAACTTGGAAGATGCCTATGTCTATGCAGTCACACAGACATGGTTCAAGGCCACAGAGAGCACCACCCTGGCCATGCAAGGGTACAATGCCTTCTGCACATTTACATATCAAAACAAGCATGAAAGAACCAAAGGCAGATGTATACATCTTCATTAAAGACAAATACACCCCAAGACTATTCAAAGAGTACGACTCTGTAGTGCTACTCCAAGTCCAACTAAGTGTATGTAAAACCCCCTTGCATATCATTGTTAGCTACAGGTCTCCCACCTGAACCACGAGTACCACTCTGCCTACTTGAACCTAATAGAGTCACTCACTAGACAGCCACCCATTCTCATCATGTGTGATTTCAACTATCCTTCCATCGATTTGGAGTCATATATGTGAACAAACACACTCAACCTATGGTTCCTGGACTTTGTTAATACACATGCTGTGTAGACTTATTACTGACCAAAATATTGGTTCTCTGTACTAACACCTGTGTATTGGCTGCCCTGATCAGGTCAGATCACAGTTCAGTCCCATTGACATTCACAATCATACCCGACACCCACTCAAGAGCAGAAAGGATTAAACATTTATCCAAATCAAATTATAGGCTCCTAACTGATGCCATAAAGAGTTGCAACCCCCCTGCTACCACTGTCAACAATGACTGCTATACAGAGGTGTACACAAATGGCCTGTATAAACAGCTACACAAATGTATAGAGTCGGCTGAATGTGAATGGATCAAAATAAGTTCCTCACAGAAAACAAGCCACCCTGGTGGGCATCAAGCATACATAGATTATACAACAAGTGGAAGAAAGTAATGTCTGATAACAAGAGGAAACTGACACAGCAGAAGAAGGCCACCCTCCACAGCTTGAACAAGAAAATGAGCTATTGTGAAAAGTCATCTAAAGCCACATACAAACTTAGAGTAGCATTCCTAGCTAAAGATAATCAGGAGGCATTCTTTAGCTACATCAGAAATCTAAAAGTGAACCCCTAGCTTTGTGCTGAACTAGTAGTGGAGTTTACCTCTCATACTGATCCTGAGGGCATCTCCAGTCTGCTACCAGACAGTTTGGGGCACACCATCCCCACCAGACATACCCTAAAGAATACCTGTCACCAGTCGTCTACCTAGTAACCACATATGAACCTAAGGTGATGTCTGCCTGGGCTCCAGGCCAGTGTCTGATCCTGCCCTGGTTTGATGGTTGTATATGCAATAATCTGATATAGCTGATTACATCAGCATTGTCTGTTGAGCATATGGTGATTAGAGTGTCCTGCATGCTGGTGTAAAAGGATCTCTGTAATGTCAAATAACATCTGTCACACACACACACACACACACACACACACACACACACACACACACACACACACACACACACACACACACACACACAATTAATTGCAGTGAGAACAGAACCCCTACCTGTCTAGGTACACATTAGTGTACTCAAAAGCCACATCACATTTCTGACTTTTACATGTCTACAGGTCAACTTATAGTGGATGACATCAGCAGGCCATGTGGGATTCAAGAGGTTGGTACAGCTACATGAAATGGATGTAGGCTTCGAAACGTATGAAAAGTCTAGCAAGCCATGCCATTGGAGAAGTAACTGTAGGATAGTACATCTACTCTGTTGAGGAGAGACACACACATACACACACAGTTAAGAGTAGAACAGAACCCCTACCTATCTAAGGTACATATACTATAGAACTCAGTACTATATGCAATCCCACAGCTCAAGTTTGCCTTGGAGTGTATCAGACAACACTTTAGAGATGATGACATCAGCAGTGTCTGTTGAGGACAAGATACCAGTGTCCCAGAGGCTGCTGTAAAAGGCTCACTGTAAAGTCCAGCAATAGCTGACAGACACACCAACCCTCCCAACTCAGCTGCAGTGAGAATAGAATTCTTACCTAAGTACACACACTACGGAACACAGGAATTAATGCAAGCACCATAACACAAGTCTGACTTTGACAGGATTGTAGGAGAACTTATAGTAGATGATATCAGTAGGCCATGTGGGAGACATGAGATTGGGAAGCCTGTATGAAATGGATGTGTAGGCTTGTGAAAGTTTCAAAAAACTGGCAAGCCATGCCATTGGAGAAGGAACTGTGGAATACACACTTCTGTTCTCCTGTATAGACACACATACCCAGTTGACTGCAGTGATAATAGAACCCCTACCTAAGTACACAGTCTACAGAATACAGTACTTAACACATGCACCATGGCGCATGTCTGATTTTAACATGTCTGCAGGTCAACTTATACTTGATTACATCAGCAGGCCATGTGGGAGACAAGAGGTTGGTAGGGTTGCATGAAATGGATGTGTAGGCTTCTGCAAATATGAAAAGGATAGCAAGCCATGCCATTTGAGAAGTAATTGAAGGATAACACATCTACCCTGCTAAGCACACACACACACACACACACACACACACACACACACACACACACACACACACACACCTGGAAAAATTGGCAAAGGTTTACTAGCTATGCCCCCTTTACTGTGTAATATTAATATTAATACAAATGGTACTTTGACCAAGAGCAAGGCTATTAGGAGTGGCCCACACTGTGTCACCAAATAAATAACCAAGTACTTTCTACATACATCTGCCACAATGAAAGGTTTAAATATATTTAATAACAAATAATAAGAGACCAACAAGAAAATACTTAGTATATATTCACAGTGACAGAGTTCAAAACCGCAGGAAATATTTAAAACATTATTGCAGTACAGTCTCAAATAAATAAAGAAAAACATCTAAATTATACTTCACTATATTCCTGACTGTATCGAAGAGAATTATACTGTTCCTAGAAACTAACTTACAGAGCAAGGCAGATATTGTGGTGAATGATTCTTGTCTGGTCCAAAACTGAATACAGAATGCTGTATCGCTCTAAGAAACAGCTTTAGCAATAAAAACAAGCAGAACTCCACAACATCAGGTGTTTATTTGAACAACAAAGCTTTCAGATAAACTATCCTTCCTCAGTGTCTAATTTATCTGAAAGCTTTGTTGTTCAAATAAACACCTGACATTGTGGAGTTCTGCTTGTTTTTATTGCTGAAGCTGTTTGTTCTGTGGTTCTCCACTTTACTACTTCTGTTCATCTTCTTTGGTCTCTCTAAGAAACCTCATAAATTAATATCTCAAATATTACTGCTGGGATAGCATGCACAATGACATCATTTTTTGTCTACTGACTTTATCCCAGGTGAAACCCCCACTGCTGGAAGCTAACAGTATTAAACATCTATCTGTGAAAATACATAGACCTCAGATCTTCAGCAGATGCTGGAAGTCATAAAGCAATTACATTCCTCCACATTTCAAGATTAGTAATTATTTCCTCCTAAAGACAATACAAAAAGCTCCATAGTACAAACATTATGTCTTCTACTGCACTAAAACTGAAAGATACCATCTTTTTATGCCCTAGCCATAAAGTAATTTAATTTCAATTTTTCTGATCCTCCTGTATTCCAGTTTCCACTGTTAAAATGTATATTTACACACTTACAATATTGCATGTACATTACTGCGCTATTCTAGCAGGGCAAGCTGTGGTTACATTTTAAGCACAAGCATTTTATAACATATCTTTTCAACACACGTCTGTACAAACTAAGTTTGATATACACATGACATACAATTCTAATAGATTTGTAACACAAGCATCTTATATAAATCATTTTGATATTCACCAATGACATGTAATTATTTACAAAATCAAAAAAGCTGGTCTGGCAGTATCTCCTTTCATCACCCCCCCCCCAAAGACTCAAGTTAGTTTTTCAAGTGACCCTTGAGAAACATTGCTTATGAGGAATGAACCTTACATGGAATATAGTACCCCATTCCCTGTCTTGAGATTCCAGCTGCCTTGGCATCGCTAACACCACTCTGGTGCTCCACTGTCACGTCATATGCCTGCAACCCAAGGTTCCATTTAGTAACTTGGAATTTTGCTGGCTGGCTTGATGTAGCCATATCAGAAGATTGTGGTTTGCGAATACAGTGACTTTTCTTCCATACAGATAAGGCTGAAGTTTCTGCAGTACCCACACTATGGCTAGACATTCCTTTTCTACAGCTGCATAGCATTCCTCCCTGAGTTGAAGCCTATGGATGAGATATACCATTGGGTGCTCTTCTTCCTCTGAGGAAACCTGGCTGAGTACAGCCCCCACCCCATGGTTTGAAGCATCCACCTGCACAACAAATTATTTGCTGTAATCTGGAATGGCTAACATGTGGGGTCCTCCCAAAGCTCATTTAAGATTCTGGAATGCCTGCTCATATGCTGGGGTACACATTACCTTATTTGGCCTGTTTTCCCTTGTCAGGTCTGTGAGAGGAGAAGCTATGATACTATAATTGGGGACAAGCTTTCTGAAGTACCTTGTTGTCCCCAAGAATGCCTGCCCGCACCTGCTTTTTAGTAACAAGGGCAGGCCATGCCTGAATTGCTTCCACTTTGGCAGGTTCTGGCCTTATCTTATTGCTCCCTACTCTATGTCCCAGGAAGGAGACCTCTGCCATACACACACACGACATTTACTGGGCTTAATGGTCAACCCTGTCCTCTGTCGTCTGCCAAGCATCTCCCTGACATGCTGAAGGTGCTCTTGCCAGGAATGGCTGTAGATGGTAATATCACCAAGTTAAGTAAGGGCAAAATCTGATGATCCAATCTACCAGCCTCTGAAAAGTTGCTTGGGGAATTTTTCATCCCAAAGGGCATCTTTGTTAACTCATACAAGCTGAAAGGAGTCACAAAGGCTGACCTCCCTCTCTAACACTGGGAGTCAAGGGCACCTGCCAGAAACCCTTGGTAAGATCAATGGTGGTAAGATACTTAGCCCCACCCAGCTGCTCTAGGGCTTCATCTGTCCTAGGCATGGGGTAAGCATTTGACTCTGTGTGACTATTTAAGTTCCTGTATTCTACACAGAACTTGGTGTTGTCATCCTTCTTTGGTACCATCACCACAGGGGAGGTGCAGGAACTGCTGGAATCGTGGATTACCTCTAGTTCCAAGATTTCCTGTATCTCCTCCCTTAGAGTCTGTTTGACTCTCTCAGGCATGCTATAAGGGGCTTGCTTAATAGGCCCTTGGGGTCCTGTATCCACATGGTGCTGCACCGCACACCCTGGTTTCCCTGTGAACATGCCCCCAACTTCTGTAACAATGCTCATTTTTCTCAAACCTAGGTAGGGGATAACTGCTGGGACATTGCTACCCCTTCCACTGAGGTGTCAGTCTAAGCCTTACTGAGGAAATCAGTCACCAGATCCCCCTCAGGCTCCTGCTGCCTTCCACTGCAAATACTCAGCACAAGGGTCTCTCTATCATGGTAAGGCTTCATCATGTTAACATGGCACAGCTTGTGCCTCTGCCTCCTGTCTCGCAATTCTACCATGTAGTTAACATCACTGACCTTCCTTACCATTTTGAAGGGCCCATCCCAAGCTGTCTGCAGCTTGTTGTCTGAGAGGAATGAGAACCATAACCTGCTGCCCCACAGCATACTCTCTAGCTCAAGCATTCCTGTCATACCAGACCTTTTTCTGCTGTTGGGCTTCTGCCAGGTTCTTCTGGGCTAAGCCCATGAGTTCCCTGAGCCTTGCTCTGAGGTTTAGGACATATGCCACAATAGACTCCTTGTGGGATTCACACTCATCCTCCCACTTATTGTGAATCAAATCTAGAGGTCACCTCATCCTGTGCCCATACAGTACAGCAACTCAAAGGGTGAAAAACCTGTGGATTCCTGGGGCGCCTCCCTTTAAGCAAACAACAGATGGTGCAAATATTTGTCCCACTCCCTCTTACACTGGTCTGCAAGTGTCTGTATCATGGTCTTTAGTTTACAGTTTAACCTCTCCACCAGATCATTAGTCTGGGTATGGTAAGGGTGATCTTTAGGTGCTTCAGCCCACAGTGCTTCCACAGACAAGCCAGCAGGCACCTCTGTCAATTAGTATTTATTTTGGGAAACCTACCATGCTGAAATTCTCTAACAAAGCATTTCCCACCTTTTCTGCCTCAATGGAGGACAGGGCCACCACTTCAGGGTATCTGGTAGCATAATCTACTACCACTAGTATATACTTCTTTCTTGGGGAACTTGGGGTACACAGAGATCCTGTAATATCCATAGCTACCCTATGAAATAGCTCTTCTATCACCAAAGGAGCTTTGACCTTGTCGACTGCCCTGCCTACCTTTTGGCACTGCTCACAGGTCCTGCAGTACCCTGTTATATCCCTGGAAATCCCAGGCCAATAAATGTTCTGTATAATATTTCTCTTGGTATGCTTTTTGCCCATATGACCTGCAAAGGGAATATCATGGGCTATGGCTAGAATTGCCAGATGGTAGGCTCTGAACACTACCTTCTAGCCTTCCCTCAAGGGTCCACTCTCTATACAGTAGCCCTTTGTCCCAGTATACAGAGTCTCCTTTTCCTTAAGAATCAGGTGCCTCCCTGGCTACCTCCCTCAGGCCTTTTAATGTAGGGTCTGAGAGCTAAGCCTCTCTGAACTATCTCTTTGTAACCATTCCCAGCTCCCCTTCCACAGGAAATCTGGTATCTTCTGACAGCACTGTCAGCCTGGGTACTACTACTCACCTCTGCCCTTGCAGTCACACTGTCCAAGGGAACATCAGTACCCACAAACAGCTGTGGCTCACCTTCAGCTTCACTGCTACAGAGTAGCTCCCTCCCTGAAATAGCCACCTCTCCAGTCCTGGCTTCAAGTGTGCAGTCCATCTGGGTCCCCCCAGGTACCATACCCACATGCTTGTCTCCAAGCCTGACTGCATGTGAAGGCATACACACAAGGTACTGCATTATCAAAATCATTCCTTATCAGGACATCTGCATGGATATCTTCAAATACACCTACTTGCTTGCTTCCTTTTCCACCCTTCCAGTCAAGGTGAATCCTAGTCAAAGGTATTTGGAATGGGCTCCCTACTAAAGCTCTGACTGGAATAGACTGCTCAAGCAAGTAGTGCTCCTCTTTAACCATTGCAGGCTTTACAATGGTTAGGTCAGAGGCTGTATCGCTCTTAGCAGTGGCCTTTTTCCCATCTATTAAGATAGGATGTATCCTCTTGTGGACGTTTGGCACCCTTGTTGTCTCCAGACAACTTACTGCTGGCATTCTCTCATTCCCACTTACTGGCTGTCCAACCTTTTATTCCCCACCTTTCCTCCATGGACATCTATATGCTACATGGTCCCATTGGATACATTTAAAAGATGTGACCCCTGATCCTGGCCTTTTACCTGAACTAGTGGTTACCCCTGCTACTGGTGGAACCTGTTGGGGCAGTTTAGGCTGCCCACCATGGGTTTCCTTAGACCCATGTGCAACACTAGTTATCCATTTCTTGTGCAGTGAGGCCCTGCTTGCTAGGTATAGGTCTCTCTATTTCCTGAACTCATCAGTGGTGTTGCATTCTCTATCCGCCAACCAGATTCTCATGTTCTCAGACAAAGTGCTAAGGGCTAGTTCCCTTACCAAAGGATTTGCCAGCCCTTCAAATGGTGACCAAACACTCACTCACCCACATAGGAAAATAAGTGCTTAATTCAGCAATATATTCACACACACTTTCATCTGCCTTGCATCTATGCTCATAAAACTTTTTTCTATAAGCTTCAGGTGTTAACTTAAAGCATTCTAATAAACAATTTTTAATTGTATTATAATTTAAGCAATCAGTATCAGACAATTTAGAAACAGCAGTTACAGCTTTACCATGGAGTAAGTGAGTCAGGAACCATACCTATAGGCCTTGTTCAGCATTATACTGTTTACATACCCCTGCAAACACATGAATTTAGCTATCAAAATGATCACACTCTGTAAATTGTGGAAGAAATTTACTGACATTTACTGCTTCTAGGGTTTGGTTAATCCCTTTTCCCATTACCTCTATGGCTCTGGCAAAGAGTCAGGATTTCCTTTTAATATTAACTTTTGCCTCTCATTTTCTTCAGCCTCCAAATGTCTCAGTCTCTCATTTTCATCAGGCTTCAGATGTCTCAGCCTTTCTGCTGATTCTAATGCCATCTGGTTCTCCTTTTCTTTAGCCTCCAAATGCTGCAGTCTCTCTGCTGATTCTAGTTACAACTGTTTGGCCACCAGTTCAAGTCTCTTTAACTCAAGATGGATTTTTAAGTCCTCTGATGCAAAGTTGAATTGTATATTTTCTGAGAGTTGTACATCCCCAAGGCCAGTCTGGTTGTCCTCCTGGTTGCTGGTCTGTGATGCAGCTGTAGTTAAGGCAGCAATAATTTTTTCTTTAGTCGGGTTGGCATGCCCCAGTCCTTTGGCTTGGCACATCTCAGCCAACTGGTTCCTGGTGAGCTTGCCATAATCCTCTGCTGACATCCCTGTCTGCTCTCCCTGACTAAGTAAGCTAACAAAAACTAAATAAAACTATTGTGATATGAAACTCTGAATGTCTACTGTGTGGCTGCTTGAGAGTACAAACACCTTTTTAGTGACCACTGTTTACAGGCTATAGGAGTTCAATATCCACACCACTAAATCCCAATATGTGGACATATCAACACTACCACCAATTCTTTCCTCCAGATCCCCAGTAAGATTCCTCACTGGCACAGCTATAGAGTTGAGATCTCAGCTGAGTGGTCAAGCCAAGATATCCAGCACCCTCTCTGTCCAACTAGTTCTTTCTGTCCCTGCCCAAGTAGCTGACACCCACCCACACACACACACACACACACACACACACACACACACACACACACACACACACACACTCTCTCTCTTTGAGGTTTGATTTACCCAAAACACACACACACACACACACTCACACACACACACACACACACACACACACACACACACACACACACACACACACACACACACACCTGGGAAAAGCTGGCAGAGGTTTACTAGCTCTGCCCCCTTTAGCCCAGACTATAAAGTAGGTATCACAGCCACCAGCCAACTCCTTCTCATCTACTTTAAGGCCCTTAACAAAGAGTGTCCAGTCTTACTGTGTAATATTAATATTAATACAAATGGTAGTTTGATCAAGAGCAAGACTATTAGGAGTGGCCCACACAGTGTCACCAAATAAATAAGTAAGTACTCTCTAAACAGATCAGCCACAATGAAAGGTTTAAATATATTTAATAATAAATAAAAAAAGAACAAGCAAATACTCAGTATATATTCACACTGACATCAGAGTTCAAATCCACAGGAAATATTTAAAACAACATTGCATAATAGTCTCAAATAAATAAAGAAAAACATCTAAACTATACTTCACTATATTCCTGACTGTATCTATGAGAATTGTACTGTTCCCTAAAAAAAATACTTACAGAGCAAGGCAAATGTTGTAGTGAATGGTTCTTGTCAGGTCCAAAACTTAATACAGAATGATGTGCCTCTCTAAGAGACCTCTCAAATTAATTTCTCAAATATTACTGCTGGGATAGCTTGCAGAATGACATAATTTCTTGCCATCTGACTCTATCCCAGGTTAAACTCCTACTGCTGGAAGCTAGCAGTATTTAGCATCTACCTGTAAAATATATAGACCTCAGATCTTTGGCAGATGCTGGAAGTCATAAAACGATTACATTCCTCCACATTTCAAGACTAGTAATTATTTCATCCTAAAGACAATAAAAAAGCTCCCTAGTACAGACATTATGTTTCCCTCTACACTGAAACTGAAAGATACCATTTTTTATGGCCTAGACATAAAGTAATTTAATTTCAGTTATTTTCCTGAAGTTAACCTCTTGTATTCCAGTCTCCACTGATAAAATATACATTCAAACAGTTACAACAGTGCATGTACATTTCTGTTCCATTCCAGTAGGGTATGCTGGGGTTACATTTTAAGCACAAGCACTTTATAAAATATCTTTTTAAACACATTTCTGTACAAACCAAGTTTGATATACATGTGACATACAGTTCAAATACATTTGTAACACAAGCATGTTATATAAATCACTTCAATATTCACCAATGACATGTAATTTTTTACAAAATTCCAGCTAGGTGGGGTGGCAGTATCTTCTTTCATCACATAATCCATCACCTACATCCTGGATGTGCTTACATTACAGTATAATACTCTGTTTCATGGAGGTTTACACATTTTAGCAGCCTGCATTACTTACAAGTATATTCTTCATTTGGGAGTGGGAGAGTGGCATTTATGTCATGGCACTTAAAAAGGAATTATTATAATTGTTACACTAAGTTTCTAGCATCCACCCTGTGTAATTAGGTCAAAATATATGTGGTGTTACATGTTAAGGGCAGTTCTGTATAAATGTAAGAGTTTTTGCTTACTCTTGTTTCTGTGTAGAACTCCTTTCTGTGGCTGTATTCGGAAAGTTTTGGAATACATGGCCAACATGAACACAGAGTCTACAGGGTTGCTTTAGAGATTGTTGAATTGCGCCACCATGTTGATGTACTTCATTAGCATAAAATTCACTTATGCTGTAATTTGCATGCAATGAAAGTTTCCATGTTTGTGTGTGAGTGCATGCCGCTGCACAACGCTATGCGGAGTTTACTGAATCTAAAAATTTGCAGCCATGTATGCTTCAATCCGCAGCATGCACACTGTCAAAATTATTGTGTAGGCTTTATTGAATCTCCCCAAAGATATATATGAATAAAGGACCCCTACTTTTTTTGATAAGTTATATGGGACCTTTTACATCCGCTTGAGCTCTCACCACCTGAGGCAGATGGGTCCTTGGCTTGACATCTCATCCAAAGGATGGCATACTCTGGTGTGCAGCACATGCTTATTCTACACTGCAGTGTTAGTAATGGAAAATTAATCTGCTTCCTTGTGTGGGAATAGAAATACACTGCTCTGATCTTCCAGCAGCAAAACTGAGTTTGCAATCTTTTGAACTACAGAACTACAGATTCTGAAAATGTATTGCTTTTTCTTAGATGAAGGGTTAAACATCTGCAATAATGAATTAGCTTATTATCTGTTAGCTGTATGATATATGCCATAGTTAATATGCATGAACAGGCCATTTTTCTAAACACCTAGTTCTGAAAAATAATTACTACTATTTTCTATTGCATTTATTGGACACAGAATACTGTTTAACATCTGTTTATGTCACAGTGTCTATCACCTGGAACTGACTAGCTCATTGTAAAGTGTTTCTTACATTATTCCCCATATCTTTTCATTCCAGCTACCTCTCACTAGCTTCACGTTGAGTACTTCTTGATACATTTCAGCACACCAGTGGTGGCTGGTGACTTCAAAGCAAAGGAGGAGGTTGGATGAAGCAACTGAATTGGTGCTGCTAAATGTAAAAGGGCAAGCTCTATTATAGCAGGTCAATAACAATTGCCTATGATCAAATAACAGATGGTGCACTTTTATACGCAGACTGCCTCACTGTAGACCTACTCACTATAGCAACCTTACAAACTATTTACAGATTAGATACCTAGCCACAATCAACAAAGCCAGCATTAGATAAAATGGAACCTCAGACAAAGGACGCCATGGTTCCCTGTTACTGCCTAGACCCTTCCCTGCATTTCCCCAGTACCCTCCCAATTTTCTCCTCATCCCAGCCCCACTTCATCCACATAGATTAATTCTTTCTTGCATTTTCATAATTTGTTTTAATTTCTAGCTGTCCCATGCTTGTAGCACTCTTTGTCAGATTATGTAAAGTTCACATAATGCAGTGCATTGCACCAATATCAGCGCAAAAGTTGTGGATAAGCCTATGAGATGAAAATATGCCTCAATGAACTTAGAGTATCCCAGAACATAATACAGTTTCTCAGGAATAACAGCACACTGTATATCAGTCACAGCTACTCTGGAAGCCATAAAAAATATCTTACAAAGTGTGATGTACATTAATGAAATATATATCTACTACAGAATCTCTCCAGTAAGCTTAGAGACAGCTATAAGTTATCTCCATAAGTACTTTATCATTAAAATATACTAGTTCACACTTATGGATTCTGATGGAATCAGTAAAATTTCTAGTAAAAAATGGATAAAGGCGAAGGGCAATCATGGTCATATTGCCACAGCTAACAGTAGATAACAATGAGTGCGGGATGTGTGTGAGGAACTCAAGTAAAGCACACACCCATGGAAATAGGGAGGCAGAAAGCAGATGTAGGCAATGGGTGAAGAAGAGTGTCACACAAGAGTTATGTGTGGAATAGGAAAATCTTAGGGACAGTCAGTGGGGCATAGGCAACATTTTTGGGAGGGAATAGGCAAGCCATTTTATTTTTTAAGGTTAGAAGAAAAGGTCAAGATGGGGAAAGAGGAGGAGAAGACCATCACAGAAAGTATACCTATATAACAAATATCACAACACATGACAGACAATGGTTGGAAATAAGCAGTGAGGACAAGTAAGTTACACAGATGGCACTCTGTACAGCATGGGCAATGGAAAGTTGACAAACAGAGTGGGGATGCATACCAGCCATGGTGAAATGCATAAACATATATTTACCTATGCACTATTACATTATAACATGTTGCAAACTGTGTGACAGTCATACCTGGATGTATCTGACTGATGATAGTTGTGTGTTGTAGGGTAATAAATAGGGATCAGAGCACACGTTTGTATAAATAAATCAAAATCCAAGTAGTCCGTCAGCAGTGCAAGTGTAAGCCAAGCAATATCACAGATGAGAAAATACAGCTCTTGGAATGCAAGAGAATACCAACAAAGAACAGAACCTTCGACCATCCAGGTGAAAGGTAAACAACTGAGCACAGTACCAAACAGCATTACTGGAGCAAAGCAACAAACTGATTGCTACTTACACAAGTAGGTGTACACAACACAAATAGAAGTCTAATGGAATGCATATGTCACACACATATGCTCTGTTAAAGGTAACACACAGTTGTAGATGTATAGGAATGACCTTCAGTGGCCTAACAGGAAATTAGATGAAAGCAATGCCAATAAACTTATACACACCAATGACATGTATTATGATATATGGTCACAGATCTAAGATTAATGCTATATAAACAATATTAGGTTGTGCACATGAATTTTAGCAATGTACACTGGTTCATATGTAGCACTCAAATATAACAAGAACAAGGATATATTGCAAGCAGTAGCTAGTGACTTCTATACAGATGTCCTGCATCTGTATAATGACTATATATTTGACACACGTTGACCTTGTAACAAAACAAATACATGAAAATGGACAAAAATTCCATTAAAGGTGAAAAGATACTATGCATATGTGCACGTTATATGACATGCATACAACGGTGGAATGTAGGTGAACAACATGGACCTACATCAAGGAAGACATGGCATCAATACTATGTGGGCAAACGATAAAGCAGGACAACAGTATGTAAGGTGACACATTGCAAATGCATGTGTACACCACATAGGGTAGTGCTGAAGTCAAGCCAAACTATACTGAAGCAAATGGCCAATATATGTCACATGGGTAGACTGCATTGCAGATGTAAGTAAAATGGGCATGTATAAATCATACAAAATATCATGTACTCATATAACAGCAAGAGGCATTGGTAAGCAAACTAAGAATTGGTATCACACACACATATACTGTCATGCCAATGTAAACAATTTGTAGAATAAACACCTGCATTTATATATCAATGACCATGGTTATTATTCAGCAAAGGACAGTCCTGTGAGCAACATTACAGCATGTTAACATGGAGTTAGTGATGCTTACAGTCTCAAGGTACAATGTTGTTTCTCTGTACATCAGAACATATGCAGAGACATGCACATAAGTCATTGAATATGTACAATATTTGCCAAAATGTGTGAATTTATGTGAATAAGGAATGGATGTGGAAATGTAACATGGTCCAAAGATGGCATACTGTACTGCTACTGAATAAATTATCATTACCATGGTGTATACATGAACATTACATTAGCAGTCTATGCATTCAGTAAAGGAGGACTGCCCATATCTATATATATATATATATATATATATATATATATATATATATATATATATATATATATACATATATATATATATATGAGATCCATTTATATGACACAGCATGGCATCAGCATTACCAACACATGCCACACACAATGTCAGTATGCCAGTAGGACAGCATGACAACTGTCATCCAAAACACAAGGGTAAGGGCATGTCCTTCTGTTAAACATACATGACATAGCAATGCACAAATCATACCCATAACACTGTGGTATTGGTGGAATATGGGCAACATGTTGTTTGCCAGTTGCTGTCAGTAACACACATTTACAGAGGAATTATTGCAGCAGTAGCTGCATGTCAACTGCCAAAACTCATGGACAGCTAAATGTTGAAAGAAAGCCTAATGTGGTAACCTATGTCATGCACACTTTGAAACATAACGCTAAATGTCATACTCCATTTGCAGTATATGTCTGGACCTGCATCACATAAGCATGGCAAATGTATGTTACAAGTGGATCACACAGACAGTACTTATGGAGTTGAGGGACCACCCTGATGGGGATGGAAATGATGGACATCATGAATGATCTCCCAGGATGAGTCAGAGATAGCCTGTGCCATGTCTTGGAAGAAATTCCCCATGTCTCTCATCTGTGTACAGAACACCTTGGTCACCACTTCTCAGATCTGATCTCAATAATTATATTGTTGGGGTGCCTGGCATTGTCTCCTCTAGGGCACTGCAGTGATGATGTCATGAGCAAGTATACCTTCCTTGTCGTCATCCTTATCTCCAATTTTAGTCATCATCAGATGCCTCCAGCAGTGGTCTGACATGCACTTATTGCCGATGTCTGATGGGTGAGCGTCCATGGGTCCCAAACTCTGTCAAGGTGAATCACAACACAAGACAGAAATTACATATGCATACCTAATACTGCATGACTACATAACATACTCACTGTGATACAATGAACAGGTGGAAAACAGTCATTATGAAACCTTAGAATATGTTATGGTCATACCTAACTGTACCATCATATGTGGTGTATGTCAGTAATGATAACCATAACAATGAAAAACAAATGTCAAGCTGCACATTCCTATGAAAAACAGTGCTGAAACTAAAATGAAACTGAGGTGCACATCTGCAGTCTAACAGACCTTAAGTAACATTCCATCAACATGTGATGGTCTGCATATGAGAATTAAAGTATATCAGCATACATTACAGGTGTCATTAAAAATACATTCTCAGATGAAATGGCCAGAACATACAAATGTAGGGCAATTATAATTAACAGATTTGCTGCTAGTGGATGGTTCCTTAAGTACACAACACATTTCCTATATCCCATTATCTATACTTATGGATGTTTTCAATACCCGAACATATCAGGGCCACTGTACCCATCACACAATGTGAGCAGCTTAATCAAGGCCATGCCATGGTATGCATAGAACAGCTTACCAGTGGAAGTCCTGGCATGACCTGAACACTTGTTTATTGGCCAGCATTATGCATGACAAGCATACATAAAGCCAGCACATACATATCATAGCATTACATATCCTGACATTTGAAGAGAAGGACACCATGACACTGTGTCAAGCAATGCTCACATGAGTCTGCCTTGCAAAACACCACTGGAAAAATGACAACATAACAGCATTAGTGAGACCTGCACTGTTTAATACTGATGTATGCCTCAGTAAATTCTCCATTCTAACAGACTATCACTATTTACATGTTTCTTCTATTGCATGTGTGCCACGCACATTTATTTTGGTGTGTGAATGCTAACTGTATTTCATGTTTTTGTGCATGTAATGAGTCATATGAACAACCACTATATGAAGATATAGTGATATGACAATCCAGTGAGAAATATACAAGCCATATGAAGAACAGCTGAGCCAGGCAACATGGTCATTGGCTGATTCCACATCAATTTTTGGAATGCAGCACAACACACTAGTAATAATATGCAATCCAAAACACAGAGATAGCCTGTGACATATGAAAATATGGTATATGTTGCACAAACAGTATTGTTAGCCTACAAATATATGAGGGCTTCATATATATTTATTAGTGGTCATTACCCTGCAAAATGCAAACAGTGTGATGCTGCTTGCTGATTTTGCAACAGAGATTTAGAAATGTTGAAAAGGAATGCCTATGTGCTCAAATATCCCTAGACACAGAATACAAGAATGTTTTAACCAACTGTTAAAGGTGTTGTAGGCAGACACAATACCCATGTTGGACTGAAGGTCATGCCAGACAGTTCAACAAAAACAGAGTGAGCACTGACACAGCAGACACCCATTTGTGTGAATAGGCAGACTACACACAAAAGATCAGTCACTGAGAATCACTTCTACACATACAAGTGTGCCAACACATGCACTACAAACAGCAGGCAAGACACTATTAACTTGTATATACAACATCCATACTAAAATATGAAGTGGGATTGGCATAATGGTTAATGTCGTCTCCTTACAGATGTAAAGTATAGGGTTTGATGCTAACTTCAGAACACAGGTTAAGCTTAAAATGACTCCTCAGGGTAGTTAGTCTAACATTCGCAGAAGCACTGTGACAGTTATATGTAAGTGATTGCAATTTAGGTTGTAGCCTACACTTCAAATGATATGTAAAAATTAGTTTTAGGTAATTCATACTTGTAAACACAGGTACCATCTTAATATTGCATTTATCTTAATAGATTCATAGGTTCATAGGTGTTTACTAGGCTAATGGCCCTAGAGCCTTTACAAGCCTAGCCCATGGTATTACCCTGGCATCGTGCCACCTGACCTTAGTTCCCAGTGCCTCTGTTGAGTAAAGCCACTGGAGTGATCCCTGGGGTGAATTTTCTATTTTCCAACCACTCATCAAGATTTCTCTTGAAAAGGGCGAGTGAGGTGCTCTGCTTGACATGTATGGGAAGTCTGTTCCATAGCATGGGCAGTCTCTGGGTTATGAACCTGTCCCTCCAGCATGTTCTGTTGATTGTGGTAGTGAGGTTGAGGTATCTGGAGCATGTGACGTGGAGGGATTGGGATTTCTTTAGATGTAGCATTTCTAACAGAGCTGGGTCAGACATGGCTTTGTAATTCAAGCAGAGATACTCTCTAAGTAGGCGATATGAGACAGAGAATAGTTGGAGTTTTTTTAGTCTGTCCATATTGAACAAATGCTTAAGGCCTAGGATCCTCTTTGTGAGGTACTTTTGTGACCTCTTCAGTTGCTGCAGGTGTTTAGTGAGGTACATGCAAAATGGGGCATTGTACTCAATGACTGGCCTAATGAGGGAAGAGTAGAGGGAGACAATGACCTCTTCCTTCCTTGATGCAAATCCCTTAGTAATGAGATGTGCTATATAGAAGGACTTTCTGACCACAGTCACAATGTAGTGGTTAAAAGAGAGGTTGCTGCCAACCTGTGTTCCCATATCTCTTATAACACCTTCTGTGTTTTGTGGACTACCATTGATGTGGTAAATCATGGGAACTGGGTTTTTCCAAAAGGGGATGATGACACATCTTTTGGCATTGAGCTTAAGGCCATGGTTCTGACACCAGTCGTTAGTCTCAGTGAGGTCTTTCTGTAGGATGTCAACATCACTCGAGGAATTAATAATAGCTCCCAACTTGCAATCACCTGCGAACTTTGTCAGCCAGAGTTCCTTCATGTTGGCCCAAACTTCAGAGAAGTAGATCCAAAACAGGAGAGGACTCAGGACCGAACGCTGTGGGACTCTGCTCATGACTGGTCGGCAGTCTGACCTGGAGTCAGCTACTTTCACACTGTGGGTTCTACCTGTGAGCCAGTTTGCAACCCACTTGGGATATAAGAGTTGATGCCTAGATTAGTGAGTTTTTCTATGATTCCTGAGTGGGGAATGGTATCAAAGACCTTGGTCAGATCAAGGTAGGCTGTATGAACCACCTTGCCTTCATCCACAGCTCTGGTGACTGACTCAAAGAAGTTGACCAAGTTAAGCAGGCATGATCCACCCTTCACAAAATCAAACTGTGCGGGATCCAGAGTTTGGAGATTCCCTATATCCTTGTTTATTACGTCTATGATAATGCATTCCATGATGATGCATGATGGGTATTTCTGCATTATAAGTAGTATACATAATGTCAAAAATTTGAGCATGTAACATAATCCTGCATATTTTATTTAAAAAAGCAGGCAAAGTATTTAACATGCCTGTGTCCCTGTGCTGCTCCTCCGGCCAGTGCATCTGCTCAATGCACAGAGTATGATTACAACTACAGTCCTCATCACCTGCAAAAGGTAGATAGCATGTATACATGATGTAAGTATAAAATAACAGTGATTTACATTGCTCAGATCAAGCTCTCTAATTTATAACTGGAAAAACATCACAGAATCACCTTACATGCTTTGGAATGTTAACCACACAGTCCTTTATATAGTGGAACACAAGTGAACACAGATTGGAGGTCCTGAAATTCAAATCTGCAGCTATAAGTTACTTCTACACTCTAACCCTGACGCCTGCCTCCCTAGCTAATCCATCTTGCATGCGATCATATGGTGGTAATGCAGTGAAAAGTATTGGAGGTATGAATGTGCAGGGATGAGGTACTAATATGGATCATGACTTATGCTTTATAAGAAGTACAGCATGCTGTGCATTTATGACAAAAAAATTGCAAGTATGACTGCATGCATGTCAGCACAGTGGTCACAACAGAAGAGCACTACTGTAAACTTTCATTCCTCAGAGAGTGGAGCACTGTCACATAGCACATAACTGCTGTTAACAGACCACTACAACATGCTGTATATGATGGACACATTAATGTATTTAATGTGAAAGGACATAAAACATGTACAGATATTTATTGGCAAAGTAAAAAGTATAACTCCAAACTACTCATGATATCAAGGTATCTCACTATTCTACAGTCCAAATGTATAGTATGCCTGATCATCTCCCTTCTTCGAAATATAAGGATGAGAAGGTTATTGAATTCAAATTAATAAAGAATGACAGTTATATATGAAATTGAAGTTACAAACGTTAGTATATTTCACAAAACTTTTTTTGCAGAAATATACCAGTCTATTCCAAGATTCACACATAAAACTGTAGTAAAATAGGTACTGCTGGTAGAACATTATGGAGTACAGAGATATTCTTACAAATCCAAATAAATAATTAAGGTAGCAGTAAGCATGCTCAAAATAGCTGTTAATATCAATAAGGGGGATGTAGAGCAGCATTTTTGAAAATGTTTGAAAGACAACAATGAATATAATGAGAGCTTTTCTCTATGTGGCTTAGAACCCACACCTAGTCAGGAAAATATAGATGCTAGTCTGTTACTTGACAGGCTGAGCTCAAAGCCATCATGTTTTCCTTTTGAGCAAACTAGTATTGTGTGTCTGTATCTGTATTCCTGTGGATAATCAATGTATATGGAAACATCCTACACATAAATGCTTTGGGCCCTCATAGTCCACATCATCAAATTTTACAATGCATAAGATATGTTTAGACAGTTGGACATGCATTGCTCTTGTGCTAAACAAATCAGACTCTAATAATAATGTTCACTTTGTAAAGCAGAATGGACTAGCAAAGGTATTTATGAGTTATTATTCACACATAGATGGGTAGACTAGGCAATACTGTTGAAGTATTACTGATAGAGAAATGGTTAGTCATCAGCAGCCTAGGTGCTATAGGTATTTGTAATGCATGACCATATTGGATGTGTGAAATTATATCCTTATATGTTGGTAAACAGAAACATCTACAATGTTCAATATTATGCACATGATAAACATCGTTAAACAAACACCATGGAAATGCAACCCGTATGTGCAGGGAGAACAACCAACCTACCTTCTTAATTATTCAGATGAGCTAATTATCAGAACAGCTACTTAATGGTTTTAAAAGGCATGTATCTGATGTATCTGTGACACAGCTATATCTGAATTCATTACGAATATCCAGGCATATGTAGGATTGTGACACTTAATGTAGGCATCAGCAGTCTATTTCTGCACCTCAGCACCCTCCGATGAAGCTCCTCTGAGTCCATCTGATGCAGGTCATCATAGCGGTGGAAATCCAGCACTCTAGTCCAGTAGATTCCCTTACTTCATTGATGCTCCTTCACAATCTAGTTCCAAATATTGATCATTGCGAAGTTCCATGGTCCGGTTCTCATGTGATGCATAACTCCAGTGTAGACAGTTACCATCTGGGTGGTTTCATCCTCAGTTCAGTTGAGCATCTGGACACATCAAAGCCTCCCAGAAGTAGCCATCTTGATGATAATGTAGATGAGTTGAATAGGTCACAATTCAATAAATTGATCATTAAAGTCCCACTCAGTTCACAGGTGGCAATGGTCTGATCTATAAGAGTATCAAAATCAGTATTTAAAAGTGGCACTTATGGCATGTTGTCAGATCATTGGATGATAACAGGCACATGGTACATGTGGTCCTGTATAATGATACCTATTGGGTATTTGTGTGGAACATCTTCCTGTTACACTGAGCTATTGGTTAATGCACCAAATTTAGAGAACTTACATGGACATACACAAATGGAATTCCAAAGCCTTGAACTTCATTAATTATGTATTGTGAAAATGGGACTTAAGAGATGTGTGCACATAGCTGGTCTTACTTTCAGATACACCTGACTCATAGGTAGCTGCAAAGGTAATTTTGCACCTGCTAGCATTACTGTGTTGTGAAATGTTTGCCTCCTTATAGACATATGTTGACATTATTCCTAACAAAGTATGTGACTATTGTTAGATTGATTAATTTATGGAAAACTGTATGCATTATGAAAATGTTTGTGACTTACAGGATGGGTGTGGGATTGAACTATATGCATACAGGTGGATACCTCTGCATCAGTAACATGCAGCACTTTCCCATAGCAGTTGTGCAGATAAATTTAAATAGCACAACTGAACAGTACATAAAGACGTGTTCACGGATTTTCAATACATATTGCTGGTTACTGGATAGACTCTGTGGTATAAGTTTAGAAAACTACAGATTCTGATATTATCCATATGTTGCTAAGTAGTGTGTATTTGTATTGCTCTTATGGATATCTATTCACTGATGCTTCTTAAAACAAGTATTAGAACTACTGACTCAATACAAAAAGGATCCTTGTTTATGTCTGCTTACCACATATTGTCTGTGGCCTGATTACCGCTACAGATGTTTTATGATGATTTCCGTAAGTTGTTCTATTGACAATTTTCAGATACTCTCTGCTAATGTGGATGGCATTCACTGCTCATTAATGATTGTTCATATGTTCATAGGTGTGTACTAGGCTAATTACCCTGGAGTCTTTACAAGCCTAGCCCATTGAAGTGCCCTGGCATCATGCCGCCCGACGTTAGTTCCCAGTGCCTCTATCAAGTAGAGCCACTGGGGTGATCCCCGGGGTGAACTTACTATTTCCCATCCACTCATCAAGACTTCTCTTGAAGAGGGCCAGTGAGGTGCTCTGCTTCACATGTATGGGAAGTCTATTCCAGACCATGGGTAGTCTATGGGTTATGAACCTGTCTCTCCAGCATGTTCTGCTGATTGTGGTAATGAGGTTGAGGTCTCTGGAGCATTTTGTGCGGATGGACTGGGATTTCCTTAGATGTAACATTTCTAACCGAGCTGGGTCAGACTTGGCTTTGTAAGTCAAGCAGAGATCGCCTCTTAGTAGACGATATAAGACAGAGAATAGCTTTAGTTTTTTGAGTCTGTCCATGTAGGACATGTGTTTAAGGCCTAGGATCCTCTTTGTGAGGTACTTTTGTGGCCTTACCAGCTGTTGCATGGGTCTAGTGAGGTACATGTCAAATGGGGCATTATACTTGATGATTGGCCTAATGAGGGAAGAGTAGAGAGAGATGATGACCTCTTTCTTCCTGGATGCAAAACCCTTAGTAATGAGATGTGCCACATAGAAGGACTTTCTGACCACAGTGGCAATGTGGTGGTCGAAGGAGAGGTTGCTGTCAACCTGTGTCCCCATATCTCTTACAACGCCTTCAGTGTTCAGTGGGCTCCCATTTATGTGGTAATTGATAGGAACTGAGTTTTTCCAAAAGGGAATGGTGCCTCATTTTTTGGCATTAAGCTTAAGACCATGGTTTCTACACCAGTCATTGGTCTCAGTGGAGCCTTTCTGTAGGATGTCTACATCACTTGGGGAGTTAATAATGTCTCCCAGCTTGCAGTTGTCTGCGGACTTTGTCAGCCAGACTCCTTTCATGTTGGCCTGGACTTCTGAGAAGTAGATGCCAAACAGGAGAGGACCCAAGACCAATCCCTGTGAGACTCCACTCATGACTGGTCAGCAGTCTGACTTAGAGTCCACTACTTTCACACTGTGGGTTCTATCTGTGAGCCAGTTTGCAACCCACCTAGTGATATAGGGGTTGGTGTCTAGTTTGGTGAGTTTAGCAATAATTCCTGAGTGTGGAATGGTATCAAAGGCATTGGCCAGATTGCGGTAGGCTGTATGAATTGCCTTGCCCTCATCCACAGCTCTGGTGACAGACTCAAAGAAGTCAACCAGGTTGAGCAGGCATGATCTACCTTTCACAAAACCAAATTGCATGCGATCTAGAGTTTGGAGATTCCCTATATCCTTGTTAATTAGGTACATGATGATGTGCTCCATAGCCTTACATATCAGACTCGTCAGGCTAATGGGGCAATAATTCCCAGGGTCAGTAGTCACTCCCCCTTTATGGAGAGGGATGACTGTAGCAGTGCATCATTCAGTAGGGACAAAGCCTGAGGTGAGGCTCACAAGGCACACAGATGTGGTACCAGTTTACTTTGTAGCTTATGTAGAACACATCCAGGGATATTGTTTGGTCCCATGGAAGCTGTATTCCTGGCCTTGGACAATGCAGCTTTAACCTGTGCTGCAGTAATGCTGGGTGCCTGGCATTCCTTTGGTATTGTGATTGGTCTTTTGGGGGCAGAGATGGGTAAAGTTGGAACTGAATCTGTTGGCCAGTATGTTGGCAATATCTGCTTGCTCAGTATAGGATTCTTGATATAACTATAGAAGGTGTTGTCGTTGTTTGTAGTGTCTGCTGAAATTCTGCCTTCATAGCTGGCTTTAGAGGTTTTGGTGAGTGATCTCAACTTTTTGTTGAGGCTAATAAGGGAGTTTTTCCAGTCTTGGGACTTCACTTTTTTTCTGCAACAGTTTCTTCCTTCTGTTGTTGAGTTTTTAATGGCAGGGGACCACCAGATTGGCTTCCTTTTCTGGAGGAGAGTGTCTTGGTTTTGTTGGTTATGGCTAGTTCCATGCATTTATGTACATGTTCGTACAGTGCACTAGTGTACGATTTGGCAGTCATGTATCTATTTTCCATTGTCATGGGTGCCATGAAGTTAGCCACCTCTGTTTTTCACATGGGTCCAGTTTCTTGTTTATTGTGTTGATATAAACTCATCATGTATAACATTTCATGTTAATATGACTGATTTTCTTATACAGGTTGTCTGTTTATGATCAAACTGCATTACAACTACAGCCATCACACATTTCTGTGGTACACATGTGTAGTATATCAGGGTTGGCCTTAGGTCAAGTGATGCCTTAGGCAAAAGGGCACTACAGCACCACCCACACCACCTGGTACCCCCATCCTGGTCTATTTACACCATCCAGTTTACTGGAAAAGCGCCCCTGCTAGAGCAGTGCCCTAAGCAGCCACCTAGTTGGCTTATCCCTAAGGCTGGCTATGAGTATGTTAATGTGAAATTCATGCAGTAGGTGTGGCTCATGTGGCACAATGCTGTTGTGTTTGGGCCTCTAGTACTGTTTCAAATCCCACAGCCTTTACAGATATCATAACTTATGTTGCTGTTACAAGTGTTATGTATTCAAGCACCTTTTACATATTATGGTTTTATATGACACAGGGACTATTTCCTAGAATTTTGCTTTGCACCAGACTGAAGAGTATTTAAAGTGGCATAAGCTGTCCGCATAATCGTCTCCATATGTGGGCCCCTGCATAAATTTAACCATGTGCATATATATCTGTCTTTCCTTTGGCAAACAGACATAGGAGTGACAATTTCTCCCAACAGGAGAACAAAATTATAATAGATGCTCTGTGCCTACATGGATAAAGAGTCCTTGGTTGGGCAGGAAATACAGTATGGAGGAATGAAGTCTGGACTGACCTCATCAACATTATTAATGTTATGGGAGGCCACAGTAGATCTGGGGAGGCCTGTCACTGATGGTCTTCTGACATGATCCTTCATGCAGCCAACAGGGTATGCTGTATGATAAGTTGTGGAATGCCACCAGTGGTGGTCCACCATGATACCTCTGATGAGACCTCACAGTTTCTTTCATCACTGCATATGGTGACTGTGGAGAGCGCATACCCTGGGATGGTATAGAAGCAGGTGTTCCAGGCTGCACACATATGCGTTACTTTGCATAACACTGATGCATATAGAGTAAATCAGTAAATGTTCTGATTGCATGCATATTGCATATTCATCTATTTTAATCTTTGGGTTTCCAGCAGCAGAATTGCATTGTCCACATGGGTCCACACAGGGTGATGATGACAAACATAAGTATAATGACATGCAGCTATACAAATGCAGTACGTACAGAACTGTGCAACCAACATGTATAATGTTTTCTGCATTTGTTTGCACAGGTCCATCCACTTCTGCACAACAGCAGGACATGACAGGAGAGTTTCTCTATATACTGTTACAGTGACCATTATCTGATATTGCCTCAGCCTCCTGTCATGCCAGTGCTGTTTATTGTCATATTGATATTTCCCTCACACTGTAAAATATATTTACATCTTTCTAGTGGCACAAGCCATGCAGGTTCACCTACAGACAGACCAAGTATGGTTCCCTAACATATTCATTGGCTGCAGCACTGTGTATCAGACCTGTGTTGTATGAAATCAATGTTGCTGTTTTTCTACACAGGGACATCTGGCCAGTAAGTGCACCATACATCACATGAGTATCTGAAGATTCTGGTACGGTGTTGTGTGTGTCACTATGTTGGTTACTGCATATATGACTGTGTTTTCTTTGTCTGTACTTTCCCACAGCAGGATTCACATAATGACACATGAACTACTGTGTCTTTCTACCACTTTATAGAGCAGCTACCATCAGCATTTCAGCCACAAACAACTGGTATGTGTTTTTGTATTACCTACTGTACATTTTACTTCTATTGGAATGGTCCATGCTGATAAGGATGTGATTAAGAATGCTGTGTTTATGTCTTTGTTTCCCTACAACAGTTACATTTCATCCCTCTCCTCTGGTGCCGACTTCCCACAAGGGCATGTCAGATGTGTCTCATACTTGCATTCCTCACATATATCATGCATGTTGCATATGTAACATAATTGTCTACTCCCTTTATATAGGTTCTGTGGACCATACATAGACAAGACCTCCTGGTAAGTCATTATTATCTGTAACATTGTAGTGAGATATATGTGGCATATGTCATTACTGATATACACATTTTCCCGGGTCTATATTAGAACACTGAACGTTCAAAATTTCGAGTGTTTTAATATGGACCCATTTTGAGTGAACACTGAAAATATTGAAGAAACAGAAAACTGATTTTTTTCCTAGGGAAAGAATTTGGTTGTCCATTTCTGTTGCTTCGGTATTTTCAGCACTGTGGTGGAAAGTTACGGGTCGGGTTCAGGTAAGTGTGCGATTGTGTGGACGTGAGGGTTAGGGCAGGTTAGGTGAGTTAGGGTTAGGGCGCGGGTCAGGTAAGTGTGCAATTGTGTGGATGTGAGGGTTAGGGCGGGGTAGGTGAGTTAGGGTTACGGCGTGGGTGAGGTGACTGTGTGATAGTGATGTACCTTAGGGTTAGTGTTTGGGTTAAGGTAAGTGGATAGTTAGTGGTGTATGTATAGTTTAGGATAGGGTTAGGTGTAAGGGTTTAGGTGTATGTGTGTGGATTGCTGTTTGTTTAGTGTGCTTGTGTGTATGTGTTTTGGAAGAGAAAATCTTTCCCTAGGAAAAAATTTGCTGCTCTGAATGTTCGATGCTTTAAATTTTCGATTCCTAGTGTTCGATATTAGAACACTCAACATTTTGAATGTTCTGTGTTCTAATATAGACCCCATTTTCCTAACCTGTGTCATCTGTCTCTTCATTTAGCATGTCCACTGATCCCAATGTGGGATCTGATGTATCTCAGTATGGTAGCATGGCCTCTGGCATGCATGGTACAGATTTGGTGATACAGTCCAGCCTAGATGGTGACAGTCATGTGGATGAAGCTGTAGCCTCAGATGTTGAGGAACACTTGTCCAGCCATTTTGACAATGAGGGGACATCAGATAGTGGACAGGATGAGGCTGTGAACCACAAACCCATGTTGAGTCTACTGGTCATGTTAACACTTACCCACAGCACATCAAAACTGCTCATTGCAGTAGATGAAGGCATGCAGCTGATGTCTTTGGCATGTGTCAGAGAGTGTTTGCCTACAACCACAGGCAAATGAACATTCTGAGTGATGTCATCTAACATCATTGCACTTGCTCCTGCCATGGATCATTTTGCACATCAGCTGAGTGTGCTGTATGAAGGATATAAATGCAAACACAGTGAAGTAATGGCATCATTGGCTGCACTGAATGGAAGCATGTTATCTGTGGCATGGTCTGCTGAATCCCTGGTTGAGACAGTACTACAGTAGAATTGTTGTATAAGCAGGGCTCTGCGTGCCCTGACTGTGCTTAGCTGATTGTCACAGGGGAGAGGCAGGCCTCCTCTCAGCAGATCAAACCTTGCCCATCGGGTATCAATATGCTGAAACTTGCACACATTTCTGCTGTTGGCCAATCTGATGTGCACCCAACAGTCACAACCAGACAGTCATCTCACACTTATGCTCCTTCCCACAGTGTGTCTCCACGCGCTGGCATCGTCTCATCAGTTTTCTTCTGTGGAGCAACCTGGGCTAAGTGATTCCATATGCGGTAAGGGCAAACTAGACTGCAGCATAAGCTGTCAGCATGGGCACCCTAGACTGTGTTAGAGTAACAGTCATAGTTGATTCACTTTGTCTGGTAGTGTCAGTCTCACCCCATTGCAATGATGACTACTTTAGACCACTGACAATGTCATCTGTCTGGTTGTTGTGAAGTCTGATGTCACTGGAGTTTAACATTTTTACTAACGATAGGGAGTCCATTTAGTACATTACAGATTATCTATGCTTTACAGTGATACCATTTAGTACATTACAGATTATCTATGCCAGTGATTCCATTTAGTACATTACAGATTATCTATGCTTTACAGTGATACCATTTAGTACATTACAGATTATCTATGCTTTACAGTGACACCATTTAGTACATTACAGATTATCTGTGCTTTACAGTGATACCATTCAGTACATTACAGATTATCTATGCTTTACAGTGATACCATTTAGTACATTACAGATTATCTATGCTTTACAGTGATACCATTTAGTACATTATAGTTTATCCATGATTTACAGTGATATATGTTGCTTATGATATTGCATTTTGTCCTGAAATGGTTTCCTGCTTGAATATTTTGATAGTGGACAGATAGGAATGCCTTTCATAGAGGTTTGTCCCTTGTTGTCTGCCATACACATACATACAATATATGAGTCTGTATTCATACCTGTGTCACTTGCAGCCTGAGTTGATGAACCATGTTGTGATAGATTTGTATATAAGGGAAGAAACTGTTGCAGGTAAAATCCAGAAGAACTTTAATCTAGAAATTTTTTGAAATAAAAACTTGTTTAAAACTATGAGCTATAAGCGCTTTCATTCACAAAAATACACAAAGTTGATCAGATAAACATTGCTGGAAGTACACGCACAGTTTGTAACTTTTGTGTTCAATCACATGACTGCCAAGCCCCTAGGAAATGAAGCATAATCTTAAAGGAGCCACCACAAAGAAATTCAGTGTGTAGCACAAATAACTTCCAACAGTAATGAAAGTCCATGGACCTTATTACTGGAAAAACATGAGCCATATTGGCAACTGCATTTGAATGCTAATAACTGTCCTGGACTCAATTAATATATTTCAAGTTAAAAGTACTGGAAAGATGAGCCCTAAATACAAGGTTTATATTTTACATATTTTTACATACTTTTGTCTTCATTTTTCTGATTTTATAGGAAATCCATTTTATAGCATTTTGTGCATTTTATATTATTTTATACTATTTTTATATATATTTATATTTTTTATATATTTTTCCTTGTTTTCAGATTTTGCCAATTGAATTGACTCAATGCTACACACTGTGAATTTCTATGTGATGGCTCCTTTAAGATGATGCTTCATTTCCTGGGGGCTTGGTGGTCATGTGATTGAACACAAAAGTTACAAATTGTGTGTGTACTTCCAGCAATGTTTATCTGATGAAGTTCATGTATTTTTGTGAACGAAAGCACTTATCTCTCATAGTTTTAAACAAGTTTTTATTTCAAAAGGTTTCTAGATTACAGTTTTGCATTTTACCTGAAGCAGTTTGTTTCCTTGGGCCTTCCACTTCTGTTTTAATCTATGTTTCTTCAGTTCATTTTTTGGCATAGATTTGTATATGTTCATACTGTTATATGTTAGAATTATGTTGTTATGTCTGATGCTCAGTGTGTACATCTACTGGGTAATTGCCATTAGATGCAACCTGTGCTGCTGTGGTGGGGCGACATCTGAACATCAGTGTTTAATGTGCATACTTCTGTATGAGTGGCTTGTTATGACTCAAAGGTGTGTGTCAGATACTGCCTTGTTGCTTGTGCCTGGACCTGTGGTCATACCCTCTGTCACCCAGGCCTGTTTCTTCTGCACCCTGTATCTTTCTACTCCTCCTCTGATAGCTGTGGAATGTTATCTTCAGACATGTGGGGTTCTTGGGGTAGTTCACCCACATCTGCAGCTGGAAGACTGCCATGTGCTGTTGTCAGCATATTGTGTAGCATTTTGCACACAGTTATCATCCCTGCTATCTTATCAGGTGTGTATTGTAGTGCACCCTGGATGTGTCCAGACATCTGACTCTAGCTTTCAGTACATCAAACACATGCTAAATGGTATTTTGAGTTGTTGTATGCCCTCTATTGTAGGTGTCCTCTGCATAGTTTGATGGTTACCTGTACAGGGTTATTAGCCATGGCTCGAGTGGATAACCACAGTCACCTCTAGTGGAGAGTGAACATATAAGTTGTCGTAATGGACAATGTTGATAGCGATGTCCTTAGTTTATATCCTAACGGAGTTACTTTACTTACCCAGTAGTATTCCCTCAGGTATTTCACCTTACTTAAATGTGACCCTCAGACCACTTTCACTCCATATGGCAGCATCATGGACACTCCCAGGGTGTGTTGCCGTGATATTTGTTATGCTGCCATCTGCTGTACACACAACTTAGCAGTTCAGTGATAGCCATACCTTTCTGTTGATGTATCTGCCTGCTCCTGGATGCATAGAGGTCTTAATAGGGATGTAAGTGTAGTCTATTGTATCAAGTGCATGTGGAAAGTTTGTGAGGTTATAGAACTGGTCCACAATAGTTTTCTTCTCCATGGGGATAGCTGGAAAGTATATGTGTATATCTACCTTGTTGCACATTGCTGCCAGTAATTTTAACAGGATATAACCGGCAGTTGTCTGTGACACTCCTACAGCATCTCCCATGTATTTTTGGAATGTCCTGAATGCCAGTACATCTAGATTCAGGCACACTTTTGTTTTGAGAGGGATGGAGTTGCCTCACAATGTCCACACAGACACAGCTGGCACCAGCTGTCTGTCTACATGGTACTTGTCAATTATTTGTTTTTCTGAAAGTAGGTTTAATTGCAGCCTTGTTCTGTGTCTAGCTGACTGCCTTCTAGGACACACAGCCACATCTTCCTCTATAACCTGCAGTACCTCAGCCTGTTACAGTTTATTCACTGCAGGTAGCATCTTTTGCATTGGCATTATTACGGATACCATAGGATTCCAGGGGAATAGCTTCTGTTCCTTGCTTTGCCGTATGGTAGTCACCGAGGATTTCAGAAACAGAGTCAGTATAGCAGTTTGTCACATTTAAGTTTCATTGGGATCGCATAATATGTTTTTGAAGCTGACAGGTATGCACAGAATCTGTAATTATCATACGCTGAATATAGTTAAATATGTGGATTGCTTGTGCTGTACCTTCTGAAATGCCACCTTCAGCTGGTGCGCTGAAGTCTTCCTCCTGAGTGCTGCACAGTTCACAACTATCTTTTGGAATATAGCCCACTGTAACTGGCCAGATCTCCAGTACAATTTAAATCTGGAGGAAGTAACTTAGTTAAGCCAGGGGTCTGGGGACTCTGAGGTGCATCTTAGAGCTTTTTTTAAAAAATACTTTTTTATTTAACGATGATGGCCTGAACAAAAATTCATGAATAAGGAAATATATTGTCTTATTTTTTTTTTCAAGATGTTTCATAAGCTTAATGTTAAAGCTAAGAAAATACTAGGTCCCCAATATACTGAGAAGATAAATGCAATGATACTTAAATCCTATCTTGGAAATAATTCCTGCCTTTCTACTAGTTTTTGTAGCAGTAGCTGCAGGTTAACTGCCACAGTGCATGGATAGCTAAATGTGGAAGGAAAGTGTAATGTGTTACTGTGTGTCATGCACTCACTGAATCATAATTAAATGTCACATGATGATATCTGCATTGTATGTTTGTACATGCAACACATAAGCATGGCAGCTATGTGGTATACATGCACAACAGTCCAATCAATTATATGGCAAACAGGATATTGGCAGCATTACACAATTGGAGCACACAGACAATACTTATGGACCTGAAGAACTCTCCTGATGGGGATGAACATCACAAATAATCTCTCAAGCTATCTCCCTGAATGAGATGCACATAGCCTCTGCCATGTCCAGAAAAAAAAATCACCCATCATACCCCTCATCTGTATTCAAAACACATTGGCCACAACCACCTGGATCTGTTCCCAATGGTCATCTCTCTGTTGTTCCTTGCATAATCTCCTTTGGGGTGCAGTAGGAATGATGGCACATGCAGGTGCAAGTCCAACTTCTTCATCATCCTTGTCATTGTCATGGATTCCAGCAGTGGCCTGGCATGTGCTCATCATCTATGTATGAGTGGCACTCATCCACATGTCCCATGCTCTGTGAAGATGAATCACAACACAGGACAGAAATTACATATGCATACCTGATACTACACATTTGCATAACATACCCACTGTGACACAATGAACAGGCAGAAAACAGTCCCGAGAAATGTTAAAATACGTTATGACCATAATTCAGTGTACCACCATATACAATGTATGTCAGCAGTCAATATCATAACAATGAAAAGCAAATGTCTATTATGCCACACATTCCCACGAAGATCATAGCTGACCTTAAAATTGAAACTGCTGTACACATCTGCAATTTAAGATGCATTAATTAACATCCTGTCCACATGTGAGTTTTGTATCTAGAAATACTAGACAGAAGGTGAATTAGCATACATTAAAGTTCTGATTTAACACACAGTTAGAGCTGAAATGGTGCAAACATTAGCAAGTAACACAATTATAATCAACAGAACTGCTGGTAGTGAATAGCTCCTCCTGCACACAACACCTTCCCTATGTCACTTTATCTATACTTATGGACATGTTCAATAACAAAACATGTCAGGGAGACTGCATCCGTCACACAATGTGAGCAGTTCAATCAAGGCCCTGCAATGGCATGCATGACATAGCTTATCACTGGAAATCATGACATGACCTGAACAGTCATGTATTGGCCAACATGGCAATCATATGTAAAGCAAGCACATGTAACATATCCTGACATTTGAATAGAAGCATGCTCTGACACTGCCTCATGCAACATTACCATAACTGAAATTTGCCAAAATATTGACAAAATCAAAGCTTGTAAATGACAATATAGCATTAGCATTGGGACCTGCACTGTTTAATAATGTTGTCTGCTGAGTAAACTGTCCAGATGAATGTCTAACAGGATTTCATTATTTCCATTATTTTTCCCTTGCATGTGTCCCCTGAGTATTTATGTCTGTGTGTGAATTTAAATTGTAGTCTGTGCATGCAATGAGTCATAGGAGCAGTCACCAATTAATATTGTTAAAATAAAGACAAGTCAGATGACAGCATTGTGGAACATATGCAAGCCCTATGACAAACATCTGAGCCAGGCAGCATGGTCATTGGCTGACCCCACATCAATATAAGGAATACAACAGTAACAAATAGTAATAATATTCAGGCATAAACACAGTCACAGCCTGCAACAAATGAGAATCTAGTATATGTTGTACAAAAAGCATTGTCTGTCTACAACTGAATGCATGACCTACCTACATATATGTTGTACAAATAGCATTGTCTTTCTAAAACTGAATGCATGACCTACCTACATTTATTAGCAATCAATACTCTACAAAATTCACAAAAGCAGGATCCAGTTATGTTGTCACAAAAACATCCAAGGTGTTGTAGGCAGATGCAATACCAATGTAGAACTGAAGGGGGTGCCACACAGTCTGCCAACAGCACTGTGAACACTTATACAGAATATACCATTCAGTATGTGAATAGGCAGACTATGCACAATAGATCAGTCACTGAGCACCACATCCACATATAGAAGTGTAATACTTATACGTAAAACAACCAACTCAACATGTGTGTGTGTGTGTGTGTGTGTGTGTGTGTGTGTGTGTGTGTGTGTGTGTGTGTGTGTGTGTGTGTGTGTGTGTGTGTGTGTGTGTGTGTGTGTGTGTGACAGTTACACAAACCAGACTGTCATTTAGGTTGTGGCCTATATTTAAAAAGCTATCTTTGTTAAACATCTTGCTGCTAAATGATTTTTAAACACATTTGCATTACAATCAGACATCCAAGCACAGGTATAGTGATTATCATACTTATTTACTGACCCATGATGGGTATTCTGGCATTCTAAGCAGTATACATGGCAATGTAAAAAAATACAGGCTTGTAACAAGGATCATATACATTTTATTAAAAAAAAAAGAAAACTTAAGCAACATTTCTCCCTCCACTGCTCCTCAAGCTTATGCATCCACTCAATGCACAGGGCAATGTTTCGGATCCACTTCTCATCACCTGTAAAAAGAAAAGAGCAAGTATGAATGATGTGGTCCTCAAATAACAGGGATATACAATACTTAGATCAGGTTCTAAAAGCTTCTTTTTGAAGAACATCAGAAAATCACCATACATATTTTAAAATGTTATACATGCAGGCCTTTACATCTTTGAACAGAGTTAAATACAGATGGGAAGACCTGAGGTTCAAATCTGCAACTCTAATGTACGTCCACTCTCTAATCCTGACACCTACCTAATTAGCTAAGCCATCTTGTGCAGTAAAAAGACTTGGGTTATGGATTTGCAGGGATGGGTTACTAATATGGATTATGACTTATGATTTCCTAAAGGAACAGCATGTTGGGCATTTAGGTAAATAATTTGCAAGAATGAATTATGTCAGCCCTGTGGTCCCAACCAGTAACAGAAAATGAAAACTTTAATTCCTCAGAAAGTGGGACAGTGACATATATCACATAGCTTTTGTTAACAGAGATATGCAAGGTGCTCTACATCAGGGACACAGTGATGTATGTGGGAGTACTACATTTAAAGATATTCCCTGGCAAATTGCACATCACAAATCAAATGCATACATTGCTGTATATCCCTGTTCACAATGTCAACTCTAAATTTGACCATCTGACTCCTGCAAAAGATAAGGATGAGGTGGTTGTTGAAGTGATTTAATAATGAATGACAATACCACACTTGATAGCACTTTTGCCATATTACACAAAACTTTTTGTCAGAAATATAGCAGTCTGTTGCAAGCTTTACACATAAACCTGTACTTAAAGAGTTGCTGTTAACAGAACATTGCAAATTGCAAAGATATTTATAAAACTTGACAAATAACCAAGTTATTCATAAGCTTGCACAAAATAACTATTAACATCAATAAGCAGTTATGTAGAGAAGGCTATTTGACAATGTGTGAAATGCACAAAGATGACAATATGATATGTTTCTACTATATTGAGTTGAACCCACAGCATGGCAAAATATAGGCATGCTGGCCTATAAAACAGGCCAAGCTAACAGCACATTCCTTCTTAACAAACACTTACTTCATGTATTCCTGCAGATAATGACTGAATACAGAAGTATCCAACACATAACCGGTACTGACCATTATAATCTAAAGAATAACACCTCTCAACACATAAATGAGAAGATATGTGTAAGCAGTCAGACAGGTACTCCTCTTGGCTTAAACAAAAGTTACTGTAATAAGAATTTTCACTTTATTAAGAAGAAGTAAGTAAAGTAATTATTTAGGAGTTAGTATCTACACATATACACGTAGACTAGGTGAAACTTTTGTAGTATAAGAAATAACTATGAAATGCATAATTGTCAGCAGCCTAGGCACTATAGGCATCAGTGATACATGGCTGTAGTAGATGTGTGAAATGATGTCATTATATGTTTAGTTATTTTATTTATTACATTTGTTAACTGGGCAGTGTCTGATTGGGCCAGGGGCCTGTTTACAGTGGACACCCAGGGAGAAAAGCCCCACAAATAGTACAATACAAACAATAGTGATTTATATACAAAATAAAACAAAAACAAATTCAATAACAGAAGATGCAATTGAGCAGAAAAAAATATAATGAATTCAGCACACAGTCAAATATCATATGCAGGTACAGTTATGAGCACAGTATGTTTGAAAACATGTATAAGTAGCTGAAGATGTCTCTAATTCTGCAAATCACTGATGTGGTGCAGAGATGAAAGAGTCTGCAAGACAAGATAAATAAGAAGTCCAGGTAGAGTGAGGAGGGTGCTGGGGTTGCCACAAAGTAACAAGAGTTGCGGTATGGAAAGGTGAACAATGTTGGGGTAAATGTAATGGAAATGGGAAAGAATTAGCCTGGAGAGTGGCAATAGTACAGTCAATGATTAGCAAGGTGTTCCCTTAGGAGAAGTTTGAACTGATGGTGGTTAGGGATTTTTGCTATGGTCTCAGGAAGAGTGTTACAGAGTTTGGATATTTTATGTGAATAGATGGAGTCACCATGAAAGTTGTGGGAGTTGGAAACCATTAGCAAAAGTTTGTTTGAAGATCTAAGAGATCTGAGAGTGGTACTAGGTTGGACTAAGCTGGAAATAGAAAGGCAGTTACTAGGATGATTGACTGTTTTGTGGGCTAAGGTTAGTTGATTTGGTGATAAATGTTTGGGGAGCTCTAGCCAGTTTAACTGCATGAGAGCTGAGCAGTGTTGAGATCTGTGTGGTTGATTAGTGGCATATTTGGCAATCTTCTCATAATATGATTCTAGGTTGTTGAGGTCTGACTTTTGAAGGTTTGTGAGTATTAGTGAACCATACAGGAGGGAGGATAGCAGGTGTAAGTGGACAGTGGCAAGCCTGGCTTTTGGACTAAGGTATGGTTTGACCCTGTATAGGGTACCTAGTTTGATTTGGACTTTCTTGATTATTAGTGCAGTATGTTTACTGAATTTTAGACTGTCATCTATAGTAACACATACAAGTTTAGTGTGGCTAACGAGTACTATTTTGATGGCATTTGTAGAGAAGATTGAGAGAGGGGACTGGAAAGGTTTGAGTCTTTTATTACTGAAAACTATAATCTTAGTTTTGTTGGAGATTAGAATGAGTTGGTGTTGAGAGTGGAATTTTTCAATGTCCTGAAAAGCTGATTGCATTCTTAGTTGGAGTTCCTGGGGTGAGGTGGCTGAGCAGATAAGTGTAGCATCATTGGAATAGCTGTACTATGGATGCTAGTTGAGTTGCAGAGCTGAGGTTGTTTGTGATTGTGATAAAAAGAAAAGGACCAAGTATCGAACCTTGGGGTACACCCACAGAGATGGGGAGTAGGGGGGAAGTGAGTTTTCCCATTTTTTAGTCTGTTGTTGATTGGAAAGATAGCTATAGAACCAAGTTAGTGATGATGACCTGAGGCCATAGGAAGACAGTTTATTAAGTAGAAGCTGGTGGGATACGGTGTCAAAGGCTTTGGATATATCAAGAAAGATGGATGAAACAAGTTGGCCTTTGTTCGTGAGATGATAAATAGTGCTAGTGAATTTTAGTAGGGCAGTGCTAGTACTATGTATAGGTCTAAAGCCATGTTGAGAACTGGAAAGTAGATTATTATTAAGGAGATAGTTAATGGGTTGCTTGTGGATGTATTTTTGTAAGATTTTTGCAAGGGGGGAGAAGATGGCTATAGGATGATAATTAACTAGTGCTTTGGAGGGTCCACCTTTGTGAAGGGGTATGATGTGAGATATTTTCCATAGAAGTAGAACATATTGTTCTGTAATAGAGTGATTAATCAAAATAGATATTGGGTAGGTGATTGACCCAGCGGCAAGTTTTAGAAATTCATTTGGAACTCTGTCTGCAGCAATTCAGCAGAGTTTAAGTTTAGTTAAGAGAGTCTTTATGTAATTAGTTTGTATGGGTGCAAAAGTGAAGGGGTTGAGATTTTCTGGGGTGTGGGTGGAACTGTGAGAGATTCAGTTGGTTGGCTGTCTAGTAGGCAGGTGATGGTATTTATGAAGTGAGACTTGAATTGTGTTGAAATAGGATCTGAGTTGTTTGAGGTGAATGGGGGAGTGGTTGGAGTACTACCAGGGTTGAGAAGGTGGTTGATGGATTGCCAGAATTTTTTGGGGTTATTATGTTATTTCTGTTGACAGGATAGGAAGTAAGCTTTTTTGTCTTTTTTGATCTATTTCTTTGTTAAGTTTCTTAGTTGTTGATAAGTTAAGAGTTCAGGTTTGTCTTTGGATGTATGATAATCTGACCAGGCTTTATCCCTGCACTTCATTAGTATTTTGATGCCTTTGGTTAGACAAGGAAGGGGTTTAGCTTTAGTGCACACTTTACTAGTGAGGGAATGGTTGTTAAGTGTTGTAAGGAAAGTGTTGTTGAAATACTGAACAGCTGCATCTAAATGTAGGTGTTTAAGTGAGGTCCAGTTACATTGCTGGAGTAGGAGGTTAAAAGTAGTGGGGGAGAAGTTTTTCTTGTTAATGATGTATTTATAAGAGATGTTGCCTTGGGAATGTATGCATTTCCTGTATAAAAAGGTTGGAGAATGGTCACTGAGGGAGTCAGGTAGCAACCAGCTAAGTAACTTAGGTTAGGTTTGTTAGTTAAGATCCAGTCTAATGTTGACTTCTTGCTTAAGTGTTTGTCTGTACACGATGGACAGGTTATTGTTTGAGTGATGTTGAAGAAATTTAGAAAGTTGGAGGGGTTATTGGAAGAACAGGTGTGCCAATCCAGGTTAAAGTCACCAAGCACAATAGTTTCTCGGTTGAATTTGGTACATGCCCAGGAAAGTAGATTTTCAATGATGGAAACGTTATTGGCTGGAGGAAGTTATGTGACTATGATGATTATTGCTTTGTTAGAGTTGATATCTAGGTGAGTAGTCAATATTTCAGAGTTGGGTGGGTTGGGGGTGCAGTTTATTTGTACAACTTTGAGCGTGTCTTTAAACATAACAGCAACACCCCCACCTCTTTTGTTTAGTCTGTCCTGTCTTATGATATTATAGCCTGTTGTGACAATTTTGCTGTTCTTAATATGGGGCTTTAACCAGATTTCTGTTATCACAGCTATATCTGGTGAGTAGCTTTCAGGGGCAGCTTGGAATTCACTTGTTTTATTTAAGATGCTATGAAGATTAGGAGGAGACCAGAGTTAGAGGTTTCTGGAAGGATGTGAATGTATGATAGACTGAATAGAGGTAGTTGGAGTGGGACCAGGTAAAGGTTGTAGGGGCTGAAAGAAGTAATTAATGGGACCAGGATTTGGATGGATGTCAGCTTTGAGTTTGATTTGTGTAGCAGAGTGTAGTAGATGAGATCTAAGTTTGTTAATTTATGGTATTTGTAGCCTGGGGAGATAGAATGGTGGGTGTTTAAGTATTTGAGAGGTTGTAGGAGAGAAGTTGTGTGATTATAGAGCTGTGCCTTAATGTTACTATAAGTGTGGGATTGTGACTAGGGAGTGGATAGTGGAAGTGTTGGAGAGTGGAAGTGTTTCACTTGGTATGAGTGAAGGGAGGTTAAGTTGTAGGTGAGGAAATGTAAGTGGATTAGAAGTATGTTAGTAATTAAGGAGTAAAAGAAGTGCATGATGTGTGGGTGGGAGTGGGGAGTAGAGTGAAAGAGAGGTGAGGGGTGGAGAGAATAGGTTGCAATAGTGAAGTTAATTGAAAGATGGGTGTGGATTGGTTGAGAAGAGGAGGGGTGTGGTTTGGCTAGGTATAAATGTAATGAAAGCAGGGATGGTGGGAATGGGGGTAGGGTAGGGTAGGGGAGCAGAGTGAGCCGGAGCATAGCAAGGGCAAATGGGATGGGTTGAACCAGAGACAGCACACAAGGCATAGGGCCCTTCAGAAAATAATCAGCAAAGGCAAGCACATAGGATTAAGAAAGGATACTATGGAGTGCTAGGGAAAGAAAAGAAGCAAACGTAGAAGTCTCAGGCATTTCAGTTAAGTTGTGTTTTTAGTGTGGCTACCTAGATCAGAGTGAGGGGAGAAAGGAGGATAGGAGAGGAGAAAAAGCTTGGTAAGAAGAGTGGCTAGGGGACAAAAAAATTATAGTGAGTAAGTTAAATGGGAGGGGGGTGGGGTGCAGGCTCCAGCAACAAATGGAGTGGGGAAACCTGATAACACAGATGTGAGAGTTTAGGTAAAGAGAAAAGGATACTGTCAGTGTCCAGGAAGAGAATAAGAGTGGGAACAGCTAGTACATATACGGCCAAGGGGATGGGGTTACTGCGTAACAAATGTGAGCAAGTAATTCACTGGGGAGCATATAGCAGCCTGGGGATGCAGTGGAGTGAATGAGGGCAATGTACACCACTATAATTACAATAACAAAAAGTCATGTGGACAAGTACATTTCCTGCTTAATGAGGTACAGTTGGGACTGCCCATTTAGCTTGGTGGCAGTTTCTCTCAGGAGTAGGAGGGTGGCAGATAGATTAAGCCTTGGACACAACTTTATAAAAGGGGAGAGAAAAAAGGTTAGAATGAGCACCTGCAGGTCATGCAAAAGTAAATAACACAAATAGCCTGTAAATAAAAGCTGGACAGAAAGCAGGAAAACATGGACTGATGTTAGAGCCTAAGCAAATGTGTGAGCCGTAGAGTAGCTGTAGAGTAGCAGTTCATTTCAGAGTAACACTGCAGTATGCTAACATAAACCAACACAACAGATTCCATGTGCATTCAGTCAGAAGTGAGGCACACAAGGACTGTAAACTGCAATTAAATGAACAAAGTTTTACAATGGTCTGCAGTCCACACAAATAATTATACAATACTGTAATTCACTGGACAACAGCATAGCCAATAGTAGCCTGCCAACAAAAGATAAAAACCTGGGCTGTACTAGGACCAGGGATGTAACAAAACAGCGTTGGAGCACCACAATCACAAACTACTGTGTAAATCACTACTTTAAACAAAGAAGAAGTGGAACATTACTTGTTCCTAACTAGCAACAACATTTTTGGTGTAGGAAGTGCACAGCTTTTAAAAACACTGTACATTGAGTGATGGAGCTGACAGGCCATTCAGCAAAAAAAAAAAAAAAGTATAACATCTTCAATTACAGTGCATATATACCAAAGCCATTTGGCAGTTTATCCTTACAAAACAGGTATTTTGCAATATTAAGCATAATTGAGTTAAATAATAGTTAACGGAGCACAGAACAATTGGCTGCTTAGTTAGGCATTAGCAGACTTATGCATGCATATATGCCGCAGCTGTTGACAATTATCCATTTGGAAAACAGATGTACATCTACAATGTTCAATGTTATGTACATTATAAACATTACTAAATAAATTAGAATCCATACTTATATGGAGAGCAGTCACCACATCTTCTTACTTATCCAGATGAGCTAATTGTCAGAAGAGCTACATAGTCATTATAAAAGCCATGTATCTGATACACCTGGGGCACAGATATTGACAACACAACTTGGCAACTTTTTGATGAAGCTCCTTTGCATCCTTGCACTCCGGTTTCAAATGTCAGTCATCACGAAGTTCCATGGTCTGGCTCTCATGTGATGCTCCACTCCAGCATAGGCGGTCAACATCTGAGTGTTTTCCTTCTCAGTCCAATTGGGCAACTGGGTATGTTGAAGCCTCCTGGATGTACCTATCTTGATAATGTTGATACTCCAATGGAAAAAGTAGTCATATCTGAAAACTGCTCACTGAAGTTCCACTCAATTCACAAGTAGCAATGGTCAGATCTGAAAATGAATCAAAATCAATATATAAAAATAGCGCTTATGTCTTGTTATTAGACCACTGGCAGATAATGGGCATGTGTTACATATGGTACTGTTTA
Organism: Protopterus annectens; assembly: GCF_019279795.1. Classification (NCBI taxonomy): domain Eukaryota; kingdom Metazoa; phylum Chordata; order Ceratodontiformes; family Protopteridae; genus Protopterus; species Protopterus annectens. Next base: position 690,741,022 of record NC_056749.1, read on the forward strand.
TCAATACCTTTTGGGCACTTGTGTGGAGCACCTTCCCCTTATGCAGTGTTATTGGTTAATGCGACATATTTTGAGAACTTGAGCGGACGTATTCAAATAGGATTACAATACCTGGGATTTTAATGAGCCTCATTAATTATGCATGGTTCAAATGGTACTTAAAAGATGGATACACATTGCTGCTCTTACTTTCATTTATACCTGAGTCATAGGTAGCTGATGAGAAAAACTGGAACCTGTTAGCATTTCTGTTTTTTGAGGAATATGTGCTCATTAAATACCTATGCTAACAATACTCATTTTCAAATGTATCTGTTTAGATTTATGCTTTTATGGAAAATGCATACATTATGACAAATGTTTGTAATTTACTGGAGTGGTGTGTGATTTACCTGTATGCATATACTGTAGGTGTTGGCATCTCCATTGAGGACATGCAGTCATTTCCCATATGCAGTTGTATAGACAGATTTAAACAGCAAAAGTGAACAGTACATAATGTTGAATTTGCAAATTATCCATATATCTTGTGGATGACTCCATACACTCTGTGGTTTATGTACAGAAACCTATGGATTCTGATAGCATCTGTATGTATTATGCATTCCTTTTGCTATTATGGATACTTACTCATTGATGGTTCTTAATGCATTACATCAGAGTGACACCTCCAGGTGCATCTGCAGTTAACTCTTACTAACTCCTCTAGGTATAAAATATTGCTTGTTCATATTTGCATCAGTAATTCCAAACCATACTATGCACAAGGATTTAAAAGATTTCATCTTAAAGATTACACAATGGCAAACTCAACTGCATTAATATTTGACCTCTGTCTAGTGCAGATAAATAGATATTAACTTTTGTTTTATGATAGTAACTTACATAGATATAATTTTCACATTTTTATAAATATATCAACAAGCAAGTAACACAGACAGAACTCCTTAGCCTCATATGAATCCTCTCAGCTAGATGAATAAAATGCTGTTAACAGTATGTGTGTAACTTGAGCAGTTGCTGAGATATTGTAAGTTGTTTACAAAATATTACAAATGTAATAGTTACTATGTTTATTGTAACTTATAAATTTTGGTTTAAGACCTAGAACCTAAAGAATGCCATCACTATAAAAATAGTTTGTGCTGAAGACTTTGCCATGTATACTTTTTTCATAACCCCTGTGGTTCCAGGAATATGAACATTTGTTTGAAACGTGAGGACATAATTTGATTCTGTCAAAAGGCTTCCATTGGAAGCTAGAGTGCGAACGACTGGGTCAGTACAAAAAGGATCGGTACTATCTGTGGTCTGCTTATGGATCCTGAGGTTTTCTGATGCTTATAATTTGCATGTCATAATTTGCAGATACTCTGTGCTGAAGTGGATGCATTCTTTGCTCAGTAATGATTGTGTTGATTTAAGGTCATCATATATAGCATGTCATATGACAGATTATTTTTGAATACTCGTCTGTTTAGGTTGAAATTGCATTACAACTACAGCAACATACATTTCTGTTGCACACATATGTTTGTGCAGTATTTTAATATGCAATGCATGCAGGCTGTGGCTCCTGTGGCATGATGCTGCTGTGTTTGGACATCCATTCAATGAATATGTACTGTATAGAGTATGAATCCTCCAAATAGCCTCTATAGATATCAAAAGTTATGTTGCTCTTACAACTGTTATGTATGCATGCGTTGTTGTAAGTTTTTATGTGCTACATTACTATCTTAGTGAGTGTTTCATAGACTTTTGCATTACATAAGAATGCATATTGTTTATGGTGACATAAGCTGTCCATATAATCATCTCCATAAGTGGTCCCCCACGTGAATATGAACATGTGCATATCACTGTCTTTCAGATGGCAAACAGAACTAGGGGTGACAGGTTGTCCCCACAGGAGTATGAGATTAAAATAGGTATTCTGCGACAATATGGACAGAGACTTCTTGGACGGGCAGGGAATACAGTATGGAAGAATCAAAAGTGGTCCAACATTATCAACATGATCAATGTGTTGGGAGGTCACAATAAATCCCATGAGGCCTGCTGCTGACTTTGCTCTAACATAATCTTCCTTGCAGCCACAGGTTGCGATGGTATGAAAGATCAAGGGTTGCCACTGGTGGTGGCCCATCGTTGACCCCTGATGAGATAACAATATTTCTTGCACCCCCCACAGAACCCCTGCTTCTAGTACAGCACTGCTGTAGTACTGTAGAGACCAGGGGTTCTATGAACCTTGCCATAGATTACATACTGTCATTCTCTACAGCCAATAAAGCCATTACCTTACCATATTTGTGCTCATGTCTTTCAAGCAGCACACCCAGCTGGTATGCAACATGATCTGTGGCGTGGGCAAGTGCATGGATGTCAGACCCATGATGTTGCTGGGAATATTCATTTGCCTGTAGGAGTAGGCAGACACTCTATGACATGTGCCCTTGCACACCAGCTGCTCACCTACATCTACTGAGTCAGACAGCATCACTGTATTGTGTGGACCTGTCAACATCAGCAGCAGTTTCAACATGGATCTGTTGTCCACAGGCCTGTCCACCATCCAAAGTACCTCCATTATCAGAATGGCTGGACAAGTTGTCTTCCACATCTGCAGCCTCATCCGCATGACTGTCACCATCTGGGGTGGACTGTATCACCATGCCAGTGTCCTGTGTGTCAGGCACCATGCTACCATACTGAAATACATCAGATCTCTAGCCCTGCTTTACCGTTGTCTTCCTTGATTTTGACCCAGGTTGTCTATCTCCCTTACCACATTTCTAGGTACAGTGCAAACTGTATTTTGCAGATATGTTTACCTTTGTTGCCATTACTGTTCATTTTCATGTATTAACTTTGTTTACAAGGTTAACATGTGTCAAACCTATGGACCTTATACAGATGCAGGACATATGCACAGAAGTTGCTGACTACTGCTTGCTATGCATCCTTGTTCTCATGTGTTAACCATTGTACATTGCTGCAATTCATGTGTATAACCTGATATTTTTTATATAGCTGTACTGTTAGATTTGTGAACATATATTATTCTAACATGTCATTGGTGTGTGTATGTGTATTGACACTGCTTTCATGTACTTTCCACTTAGGCCGGCAGTCATGCATATATGGTTGCAGTTGTGTGCTGCCTTTGACATGGCATATATGTGTGACATATATGCATTGCATTACACATTTGTTTGGGTTGTGTATACCTAGCTGTGTATGTAGCAACAACTTTGCTGCCTTGCTGCAGTACTGTTGTTTGGTACTGTGTTTGGCTGCTTGCATTTCACATGCATGGCTGGAGGTTGTACTCTGTCCTCTACTAGAATTATCTAGCATTCCAAAATTTGCATGTGCTCATCTGTGATACTGCTTGGCTTACACTTGTACTGCTGACAGACTACTTGGATATGTGTTTATTTATACACTGTGTACTGTGATCTCTGTTAATTACGCCACAGCATACATCGACCATTGGCCATACACATGCAGGTATAACTGCCACACAGTTTTCAAGATGGTATAATATGATAGTGCATAGGTAGATATGTTTTTGTGCATTTCAGCATGGCTGGTATGCGTCCCCACTCTGTTTGACAACTTTCCATTGCCCATGTTGTACAGTATACTATCCATGTCATTTACCTCTCCTTACTGTTTTTTTCTAATGTTTATCTGTCATGCATATCCCTTTCTTATTTGCAATGGTGATGGACAGGTTGACAGACGAGATCAGACAGGAGTCCCCGTGGACTATGATGTTTGCAGATGACATTGTGATCTGTAGTGAGAGTAGGGAACAGGTGGAGGAGACCCTGGAGAGGTGGAGATATGCTCTAGAGAGAAGAGGAATGAAGGTCAGCAGGACTAAGACAGAATATATGTGTGTGAATGAGAGGGAGGATAGAGGAATGGTGAGGATGCAGGGAGTAGAGGTGGCGAAGGTGGATGAGTTTAAGTACTTGGGATCAACAGTTCAGAGTAATGGTAAGTGTGGAAGAGAGGTGAAGAAGAGAGTACAGGCAGGATGGAGTGGGTGGAGAAGAGTGTCAGGAGTGATTTGTGACAGACGAGTACCAGGAAGAGTGAAAGGGAAGGTCTACAAGAGGGTAGTGAGACTAGCTATGTTATATGGGTTGAAGACAGTGGCATTGACAAAAAGGCAGGAGTCAGAGCTTGACGTGGCAGAGTTGAAGATGTTAAAATTTGCACTGGGTGTGACGAGGATGGACAGGATTAGGAATAAGTATATTAGAGGGTCAGCCCAGGTTGGAAGGTTGGGAGACAAAGCTAGAGAGGCGAGATTGCGTTGGTTTGGACATGTGCTGAGGAGGGATGCAGCGTATATTGGGAAAAAGATGCTAAGGATGAAGCTGCCAGGTAACAGGAAAAGAGGAAGGCCTAAGATAAGGTTTATGGATGTGGTGAGAGAGGACATGCAGGTGGTTGGTGTGACAGAGCAAGATGCAGAGGACAGGAAGAAATGAAAACAGTTGATCTGCTGTGGCGACCCCTAACGGGAGCAGCTGAAAGAAGAAGAAGATCTGTCATGCATGGTGATATTTGTTATACGGGTAGCTTTTCCTTTCCTTCTATACTTAAAAAAATAAAAAATGTGCCAATTCCCACCAAATATATATATATATATATATATATATATATATATATATATATATATATATATATATATAAGAGAAACTGTTGAAGTGAAGCAAAACAATCAAACACAAAAACAGGAGGTGAAGCAGTCGAAAATAGCACCAAACCACCTAGTCCGATAATTTGTTGAACGCAGCTTTATTAAAATCCAGAAGCATTTTTGCTGCCAAAAAAACAATTGCAGCTTCTTCAGAACAAACAAAAAAGTGAATGCTAGTGCCAAATATTTCAAAGAAAGTCAGAGGTGTGGCCTTGACGTCACTTCCTCTAATGCACTAAATTCACTTTAAACCCACAATCAGCGAGATAAAATCCAGCGTTTACATCAACCTAATAATCAGGCAGTACACAGAATGACGTTGTCAAACTTCATAGTTACTAATGGGGCCCTACAACGATTCCGTCGAGAACATTATGACAATTTGGACAGGGCTACCGCCAATCTTATGCCTATGCCCCACTGTTTTTTCCTGTCCCAACATACCTCTTGGGTGTCCCTCTTCTTCACCCATACTGTACGTCTACATTTCTATCTTACAATTTCCATTGATGTATGCCACACCACTCAACCTCTTAGTATATGAAATCTGGACAAAGTCTAATATAATAGGGGAACAAAGGCCCAAAAATAGGGACACATTTTAAATATTAAACTTACAAAGTAAATAGAATAACATGTTTTGTTTTAACATGCTTTTTCTGAAGGATGTGAAATCTGAAACTCAAATATATATTTAGTGATTTCAATCCTCAGTGATTTTCCAGAAAACCATACATTTTCTGAGGAACAGACCAAACATAAGAGACAAAAATGTGGACATTCTGTGAAAATCTGGACAGTTGAGAGGTATGTATTGTATGCATTACCTGTGTTCCCCACAAAAGTCCCAAAACCATTGCTAATTAATGTTATCTGTGGTGATATGGCCATGTTTGCCCATCACCTTTAGTAATATTTTTATTAGAAAATGCATCCATTCAATTGGAATCCATAAGTGATAGCTAGCATATTTTAATAATAATGTTCTTACAGAGATATATATTTTTTTTATTACTAACAGAATACCTCCAAGTGATATAGTGTGCCATTACTACTGAGATACTCCATTGTGCACCGAAATATTCTGAATTCACTGTGGCATATTTGCATATTACATAGTTATCCACTTTTCCTGCTGATATCAACATAATGCACTGGATTCTTTGAACTTTACGGAATCTATCCCTTAATGAATTTCATAAAGAAGTGTTTAAACTGCAATCACATTAACTTTTTTTCCTTAACTTAAACAGTTTGTCTGGCCAGATGTTTGTGGCCACCTTGAAGACTGTAGTAATGATTGTTACGAAAGAATCCATCCATATTTTAAGAGTCTGAGCACCTCTGTCTCTTACAGAGTTGTTTGTTGATTGGTTCTCATCTTTCGCTTGCTTTATTTAATTGTCATTTATAACATGACTGAGTGCTGAGCTGTATTTCATACAACTCTACTGTAGTTTCTGAGGAATAAAGGGTAGTGAGCATATTTTCATTTTCCCATTAAATTAATTCTCCCAAACCATCATTGTTTCATTGGTTTGTTTGTTGCTCAGCATATCATTAGCTTATTCTCATCTGAGCTTGGTCACCCTGATTTATTTCTAGCTGTGCTGGGAGTCACTGTGTTAACACCACATAGCCAGCAAATATTTAGCATCCTTGTGCACTTAGTAAGAAAACACTTAAAGCACTGGACACTATGGAGGGTCTTCAAACTTGTTCTCTCTCTCCAACAACAGCTTCCTAATATTTAGCAGTATATTGGTTGACTTGTGCTGACTGATAAATGACACAGAAGGCTCTGTCTGTGAGAGGTGTAAAACTTCGCTAATATAGAGACATCTCTCTCTCGGAAATTAATACCCAGAGAGCATCACACAGGGACACCCTATACTCAACCACTGCTACATTTTCATACAGAGCACATTAAAATATCCAACAAAAATACTTGCAAAAGCTTTCTAGAACCTGCAAAAAAATGGTCTCAGTAAAAATCTCTTGACTCACCTACTCCATGCACACCTGCAACCACCAAAAACATATTTGTTCCCAATGTAATAATGTTAAAATAATTTATGATAAGACTGTATTAGTAATTTATGACTCAATTGTTAGGCATACTGATTTCCCACTCAGCAGGCTGGACAGGGATAGGGTTACTGTGTGCTACCTCTTGGGTGTTCAGATCACATACATTTTAAGGGCCCTAAGGACCCTTTTCTGAGACAGATATTACTATGACATGGTGGGGGTTCATACTGGAGTAGAATCATAAGGTGCATGCAGATAGCATGTCAGAACATCTCATGTAATGGATGCAGGTAAGATGCTCATCCTGAGTGAAATCTTTCCTTTACAAAGAAAAGATAATTGACTTTAACTGTATTAATAGCTGGAGTCATAGTTTAATTTGTTTTGCAAGGGATGGTGTGCATCTCACATTCAATGGTATTTATATACTGGCAAAAGGCCTTGCTACCCTGACATGCCTTTTTCTAGGCAGTGTTCATCTAATGGACATTGAACTTAGTAAATTATTCAAACTCTAAACTGGACCACATTAAGATGGCTTTTCTCAATGCTAGGAGTATCATTAAGAAATTGCCCAGTCTTGAGATGCTCCTGTATTTGTAACAAATTCATATATGTGTCGTTACAGAGACTTAGTTTAAATTTTAAGAAAGCACTACTTCCATACCTGGATTTTGTGCTTACCATGGCCACAAGGCAGGTGAAAATGGTAGTAGTGCTTCCATATTTGTCAAGGACAACATCTTGTCTATATCGATGCACAGAGACCCACAAATCAACTCCTTGAACTTCAGTTTACCATGGACAAGGCAAGCTATCAGCTTATAGCATGCTACACAACCCCCTCCATGTCTCCAGAAGATCATGGCAAATTCCTGGAAGGTTTAGAAGACATTTGTATAAGCAATAAATGCATAATCCTAGGTGACTTCAACTACCCAGCTATAGATTAGTACATCTCTACCTTTAATGTAAGGTATGCCAGAGATTCCTGAATTTGATAAATAGGAATTCCATGGGCCAAATAGTTTATGAACCCACTAGGGGTCAAAATATCATAGTTCTGGTGCTCACTAATATTGCCAGTGCCTGTTGGAGTCCCCTAGTATCTAACTCTCCAGTAAACTTATGACATGTACTATCAAAACAAACATCCCTTTGCAATCCATATCTCTGTATATAAAGACTTCAAAAGGGTGAATATTATGCAGTTCTAGGAAACAATCTCTAAATTCACCAATAGCATCACTACCATAGACACAGAAACAAATAGTCATGTGCCAGCTGTTGTCAGAACTCTTATTAACACAACTAGTCACCAAAGGTGTTTTGTCTAGATACAAAGACGTTTGTGTCCCCTTATATTCAGCACTGATCAAACTCATTATAAAGCACAAGGATCCATTCAGGATACATTTCACTTGACATCTCAGCAAACTCAAAAGACCCAGAGGTTCATAATAAAAACAATTTTTTGCCAGAAGAGCCTAAGCTATCAGTAAAGACTGGAACCCCTAAACCTGTCCTATGTGCCTTACATGCTCTTGAGGGGGTGACCTGTCCCTCACATGCTCTTGAGGGGATAATCTGTGCCTCACATGTTTTTGAGGGGGATCATCTCTGCCTCACATGCTCTTGAGGCTGTGATTTGTGTCTCACATGCTTTTGAGGGGGAGATCTGTGCCTCACATGCTCTTGAGGGGGAGATCTGTGCCTCACATGCTCTTGAGGGGGTGATCTGTGCCTTGCATACTCTTGAGGGGGTGATCTGTGCCTTACATGCTCTTGAGGGGGTGATCTGTGCCTTACATGCTCTTCAGGGGGTAATCTGTGCCTCATTGGCTCTTGAGGGGATGACTGTGCCTCACAGTCTAAGTCATTAGAGATCCAGTGGTCCTTTACCTCCTTTGTCTCACTAAGACAAATACCTGCATTAATACTAGAACTAGAGACCAGAACTTTCATCAACAGATGAAAATAATGTGAAGCAGGATAGATTTATTACCCAGCACTTCCTCCCTTCTCTGGAATAAAGTTCTTCAGCAGGTTAACAATGTGATAGTCTATCCTCCCTTCAAATTATAGCTGAGTGAGTGATTTCAAATTAATCCTGGGACAAACTGGCCTCTCCCTCCTTGGGAAAGAAGGCTAATCTTGAGGGTAGGTATGGCAAGATGTACACAGCCATGAATGTAAAATAGTTCAGAAACTGCTATGAATTGTATGAAAATCATACCGTACCATACTTCTAGCTATAAACTATAGAACAAAATTATATCCATAGAAATAGATTTATTCATTGCAGATAAGGACACTGCTGTTTCTGAATGAATCTATACAGGCTGCTATTAGTATGACAAGAACAGTTCACTGACTCTTTTGACATAAACTGTTGTTGTGAGCCTTTAATAAACAATACGTTTTTTTCAGAGTAATATATTTATTTGTTTATTTATTTGACATTTGTTAACTGGGTTAGTTCAACTGAGCCAGAAGCCCATTTTCAGTGGAGACCTGAGGAGAAAAGTGCCAGTACAATACAATACAAAATATTTTGAATGTATTTTTGAGATTAATACAATAAAATACAATAATAATGGGTGGTCACATAGAGTAGAACAGACATAAATTAAACTAAGACAGATAATTACATAGAGGGTTGAGAACAGAATAAAACAAATTATATACAAAGTGATGTTACATTGAAAAGCAGATATAAACACGTTATAAAAAGATGTTCTTACATGTTATGTAACTTATAAGTAAGAGTATTTGCCTAGACTGTAGCTGTAAAAGGAACTGTGGGTGTTTTACAGTTATATATGATTCCAAAAAGAAAGACGTCGGTCACATGAGTTATAGAGTGGGGGGGGGGGGTATGTAGGGTCCTGACAGAGGCATGAGTTTGATAGGACGTTTTTTAGCTCTTTTTTGAAACTATTAATGTGTGTGATATTTCTTACATTAGAGGGAAGTTTATTCCAAGCTTGGGACACTGAGTGTTTGTATAAAAGTTTGCCAGTGGTTTTGTTGGGTCTGTAAACCTTAAGGAGATGTTGGTTGGAGCTAGCGTGAGGTTGGGGGTATAGTATGAAGCTAGAGATGAGATGGAAGGGCAGGCAGTAGGTTTATTAAGTATGGAGTGAGTAATGTGCAACTGTGACTGTAGCAGTTGTTGAGGGAATTCATGCCATTGTAGTTTTTTGAGAGCAAGGCAGTAGTGATGAGACACAGATAAACAGGTCAATTTATAAAATATGCGTCCCTTTGGAGGCATCAGAAAAGTGATATGCCACAATAAAAGAGATGATATTTAAATTTCAGAACTTATCCCTTGACATAAAAACAAATCTACATTAGTGTAAAGTTCAGACATATTTTATATTTTCTAACAAATCCTCCAGATCTGACTATGAACTTAGTTCAATGTGAAAGAATGAAAGAAATAATAAAATATTTCCAATTATTTCAGAAAAGTGAAAGAGAAAAATGGGGATGTAGCATGTCAGCAATAAAGAATAAAGTGATCACTTATGCATGAGGTCTGTGTGACAGTACCTGGCAGCACACAGGACAAAAACTCTGAACTACTTCCAGTGCCCAGGATGCAGGGTTTGAGTCCTTCCAACTCCATTTGACTACTGACTCTGAGCAAATCATAACTAAGCAGAACTTGAAAGTCACTACTGAAAAGGGACAATTGTTTGTAGATGACTGTATTTAACTACATCGCCATTTCACTTAATCAACAAGAAAAATTTATTTGATCAACACTCATTTCGTTGACAATTTCATACAAACACTAAATACACATCTAAAAACTTTTTTTGCAGGGGGCAAGCCCCTCTGCGTCCCCCATACCCTGCTAACATAAATATACTAACTCCATAATCATACAACAATGGTGAAAAAAGAATGTTCCTTACACACTGATCACTACTGGTGCACGTACTTAAACTTGTAGACATGGTGGAACAACATAACAGAGGGAATCATCATGGTAAAAATTCTGATTAACACCGATTGGCATTGTAATTCATATCTTGCAATACCACACCAGCAGTCATTTTCTATACTATTTCACACTTTTCAATGTAATGAGTATTGATCAAATACGTTTTAGATTAAATGAACCACCCTCTTTCTTGTCAATAAAGTGAACTGACAATCAAATGAACATAGTCCGTATCTATCTATCTATCTATCTATCTATCTATCTATCTATCTATATATCTATCTATATCTACATCTATATCTATATATACCTACACACACACACACACACACACACACACACACACATATATATATATATGTATATATATATATATATATATATATATATATATATATATATATATATATATATATATATATATACACATATATGAATATTTATTTATTTGACATTTGGTAACCAAGAAAGTCCGACTGGGTACAGATTACCTATTTTCAGCAGAGGAGGTCTGGGGAGAAAACCTCCACACAAATTATACAACAATAGAAGTCATTAACATTGAGAAGAAAGTAAACTCCTCGACAGATTTTTAAAATATAAGGTTGATACAGTAATATTTACAAGCCATAGATATAGACATAAAACAGTAAGAAAATAATCACATATGCAAAACTTGTATATGTAATAAAAATATGTTTTGGAAATTGTAAGTAGTAAAGAATGCATAGTTAGAGTTATTCAAGTATGAGTAAATGAGGACTTTAAGAACAACCTTATTCTGCAGGTAAGTAAAATACAAGGTAAATACAAGAAGAAATGTGTGGAAGAATACAAGGAGTTAATATCTGCAGAGAGCTAGGATGGTGAGGAACAAGAGCATAACCAAGATTTAGAAAGATGTTCTTTAGGCAGAGACTTGAAATATTGGTAGTGAGGGACTTGTCGGATAGTAGGTGGTAAGTTATTCCAAGATTTGGCTTTGCAGTAAGAATAGAGACTGTGGCCACTGTATCTTATTATTTTATAAAATGATAGAAGAAGTTTGTCAAAAGATCAAAGCTCCTGATGAGGAAAATAGCATTTGAAGATGGAGTAGATGGTTGGAGAGACTAGGGGGCTGTACAATAGTTTATGAGTTAAGAGTACCTGGTTTATGTGTATTTGCTGTGGAAGCTCAACCCAGTTAAGTTGTTTAAGTGATAGGCAGTGATGAGATTTATTAAGTTGGACAGTGGTGAAATTTTGCTATTTTGTTCAAGTTTGGTTTTTAGGGCGGTGCTTAAGTTAGTTAGAATAGGTGAGGCATAAAGAAGAGAAGGTAAGAGATATGTGTTGGCAAGTTTGGCTCGAATATTGTTTATTAGGAATGGTTTAGCCCTATATAACATACCAAGTATTTGATGGGTTAATTTGATAGTATTATTTATATGCGTCATATTTGAGATTATCGTTAATAGTAACACCAAGTAGTTTGGTATGAGGAACAACATCTATTACTGTGTTTAAAGAAGAGACTCTGAAGAATTTTTTGTTAAGAGATTGTTGTTTAGGAAAGAATAAGAGGAGTTTGGTTATCATGGGATTAAGCAAGAGCTGGTTGTTGGCAAGCCAGGCTTCAATGGAGTTAAAGATGTTTTGTGCCAGTGTATGTAGTTCAGTAAGATTGTCAGAGGCACATATTAGGGTTGAGTCATCCGCATACTGGACTAATGTTGTGTGTTTAGATCTGGATGAAAGTTGCTGATAAATATGCTGAAGAGAGGGACAGTTTCATAACCCAGAGACTGCCCATGCTATGGAATAGACTTCCCATACATGTAAAGCAGAGCACCTCACTGGCCCTCTTCAAGATAAATCTTGATGAATGGATGGGAAATAGAAAATTCACCCCAAGGATCACTCCAGTGGCTTTACTCAACAGAGGCACTGTGAACCAAGGTCAGGAGGCATGACGCCAGGGTAATCCTATGGGCTAGGCTTGTAAAGGCTCCAAGGCCATTAGCCTAGTACACACCTATGAACCTAAGAGAGGGCCTAGGATGAGTCCTGAGGAACACCAGTGATGACTGGTAGGTAGGGAGATAGAGAAGAGTCCCATTTGATGGACTGATATCTATCAGATAAATAACTGAAAAAACATTTTAAGGTATTGTCTGAGGAGCCAAGATAGGAGCTTTGAGCTAGGAGTCAAGGATGAGAGACAGTATCAAAAGCTTTTGACGGATCAAGGAATAGGGATGAGACAAAATTGAACATGTCTTGGGCCCTGTTGACTGACTCAGTGAAGGATGAGAAGGCTGTGGTGGTGCTATGTGTTGGTCTGAAACCATGATGGGTAGGAGAGAGAATATTGTTTTCAAGTAAGGGGTGAAGGAGCTATTTGTGGATACATTTCACGAGAAGTTTGGATACAGGTGACGGTATACCTATAGGCCTGTAGTTAGATATTTAGGTGGAATTTCCTCCCTTATGTAGGGGGATAATAAAAAACTTCCAGAGTGATGGGGCATAGTTTTCATTAATAAATTTCTTAATGAGTATAGATATAGGGTAGGCTATGGCATTTGTGGCAATTTGTTAGGAATTTGTTGGGGAGATTGTCAGCAGAAAGAGAGCAAGGTCTGAGTTTACTAAGCAGCTATTTAATAAGAGATGTTGGAACATTTTTAAGGGAGAAGAGAGTTTCAGAGGAGGCAGCAGTAGGTGAGATGGTGGTAAGGTTAGAAGTAAAGCTGTTGGTCATAGTAAAGATGCTTTCAATAAAGTAGATATTGAGTGTGGAGGCAGTGTCAGCATTATAATGGTTGGTGGAAGGCTGAGGTATTGAATTATTTCCAGGTTGAATAATGCTTTTAATAGATTGCCAGAATTTCTTTGGGTTGGATGTAGAGGTTTTCTGCAAGTTTAAGTAGTATGATTTCTTATCCTCAGTGACAAGTTTTTTTTTTTTGTTTGTTTTTTTTTTATTAGATTATGCAGTTCTTTATAGAGAGGCTGGTTAGAAAGGGATTTGTGTTTCTGGTATGTTTTCCAGGCTTTGTCCCTGTCACACATGATTGATTTTGTGTGAGTTGATAACCAAGCAGAAAATTTATTTATTTTTTCTTTTTCTTGGCAGAGCTAGAATGTATCCAGGAATAAGGTGTTGACATGATTAACTGCTTCATCAAGGGGTTAATTTAATAAAGTTCCAATTTATGCAAGTTAAAATACTGGTAAATGTAAGTGGGTTAAAGGTGGTTAGGTCATAGATAGTTTTATAGGTATGTTGTTTGTGAGGTTGAGAGACAAATCTGGAGGTCGATGTTGGATTATGATCACTAAGGGCATCAGGAAGTGTAGTTTCACAAAAGTTATTGGGGTGGGAGACTGATATCTAGTCTATGAGAAAGTTGTTTTGATTGTATTTGTTGGTAAAGGTGTGGTGCTGTATTAATTGAGAAAAGCCAGAGAGATTGATACTATTGGTGGGGAAATTAGTGCAAAGTTTCAGCCAGTTGATGTTAACATCTCCAAGGATTACAGTTTCATGGGAGATGTTGCTAGAAACCCAGGACAGTATGTCTTCCAAAGTAGATAGGTTGTTTCCTGGGAGAATGTAGAGGGCGATAATACAGAGGATTCTACGTTTATTTATCTTAAAGATAGTGATAACTATTTTGGTATTGTTAAATATAGGAATGGACTGGTTAAGGGGGGTAAGGGAAAAATGTGATGGATAGACTATAGCGACACCTCCAGCTTTTTCTTTTGAAGTGATCCGTCCTTATAATGTTAAAACCAGGGGGAAGGATTTCAGAGTCTTTTATGTGGGGTTTAAGCTGTGTTTCTGTGATAACTAGTATATCTATCTATCTAGTATATCAGAGGAGTACTGGGTGATCCAAGCATGAAATTCAGAGACTACGGGCAGTTACAAGAATGCATGGATCGTGCCATCCCATGCAAAACCAAGATTCACTCCTCCAAGAAAAGGAAACCAGTCTGGTGGACTCCTGCCATAAACAAGCTTTACAATAGAAGGAGGAAACTAGTACAGAATAGAGTAAAATCCCAAGAAGGGAAGACATCCCTGATCAGTATCAGCAAGAAACTACGATCCCTCATAAAATCATCCAAGGCGAGCTTTGGAAGAAAAATTGCCACGGACTCCAAAGATAACCACAAGACATTCTTTAGCTATGTAAAGAATCTAAGTGGCAATGCTCAGATCTGCTCAGAGTTAGTGCAGAATGGTACAAAATACACTGAACCGACCGATATCGCCAACAGGTTCAGTGCAAACTTCACCCCCCTCTCACCCCCAAAAGGGCTCATAACCATACCAGAAGAATGTAGAGTCCCTGAAATCACAGACACTCAGGTTAAAACAGCCCTCTCCAAAGCCAAAAACACAGCATCAATGGGACCGGGCAGTCTCCCAGGCTGCATCTTACATGAGTTTAAAGACGAACTAACCCCTCACCTAAACACACTGTTCAAACTCAGCCTCTCCACAGGCTACATACCCACAGAGTGGCACACAGCAATGGTTTTTCAACTCCACAAAGGTGGAGCCACAACAGACGCCTGGAACTATCGCCCTATAAGCCTAACTAGCTTGGTCTGCAAGGCTATGGAGCGCAACATCATGGAACTCATTAACAGAGACATTGGGAACCTCCAAACACTGGACCCTACCCAGTTTGGCTTTGTTAAGGGCAGATCATGCCTCTTATACCTGGTGGACTTCTTTGAGACAGTTACCAAGGCTATAGATGAGGGAAAGGTGGTACACACAGCCTACCTAGACCTCGCTAAGGCCTTCGACACCATTCCCCATTCTGGTATTATAGACAAGCTCACCGGTCTGAACATAAACCCCTCACAAGATGGGTTGCCAACTGGCTCATGGACAGAATCCACATGGTGAGAGTTGTGGGAGCTAGGTCCGTCTCTAAACCGGTTACAAGTGGTGTTCACCAGGGCTCAGTCTTAGGACCCCTCCTGTTTGGCATATACTTCTCAGAGGTACAGGCAAGCACAGGAGGACTATGGCTCACCAAGTTCACAGAAGACTGCAAACTAGGGGCTATAACTGACTCTCCGGCTGACACAGACATCCTCCAAAAGGATCTCACTGAGATGGATACCTGGTGTCAAAATCATGGCCTCAAGCTAAATGCCAAAATGTGCATAGTCATCCCCTTTGGAAAAAACAATGTACCCACAAACTACCACATAGGTGGTAGTCCCCTAAATACAGAAGATGTAATAAGGGATCTGGGGACCTAAGTAGATAGTAATCTCACCTTTGATAATCACATTGCCAAAGTGGTTAGAAAATCCTTCTACATGGCCCACCTAATCACAAAAGGGTTTGCATCCAGATCAAAAGAGGTCATTGTGCCCCTCTACCCATCACTCATCAGACTCATCTTAGAGTACAACGCCCCATTTGGGATGTACCTTACAAGACACCTGCAACAGCTGGAAAGACCACAGAAGTACCTCACCAAGAGGATCAATGGCCTCAAACACATGCCCTATGCAGCTTGACTGAAGAAACTCCAGTTGTACTCGGTTGTATACCACCTACTCAGAGGTGATCTCTGCCTGACATACAAGGCCATGTCCAACCCAAAACTGATGGACATGCTCCACCTAAAGAAAACCTTATCCCCTCAGGCCACACGCTCTAGGGATCTAAACCTCACCACAACAATAAATAGGATGTGCTGGAGGGACAGATTCCTGTCCCAGAGACTTCCCATGCTTTGGAACAAGATCCCAATCTACATTAGGCAGAGATCCTCGCTAACACTCTTCAAAAGAAACTTTGACAAGTGGATGGGAAACAGAAAGTTTACCTCGGGGATCACTTCAGTGGCTCTGTTGTACAGAGGCAAAGGGAACTAATCTAAGGGGGTGGCGAAAGCCAACACATTCTGGCTAGGCTTATAAATGCCTTCGGGCAGATAGCCTAATACCCACCTATGAACCTATGTTACAGATACTATGTATATTTATAGAGAGAAATTTAAGTTTAGTATGACTTGAAGTGCTGTGTATAGAGGAAGATAATGGAGTATTTTTTGGCCATGGTTTTGGGTGAATGTCTCCACATAGTAGAAGTTGGGATATTAAAAGGTGAAATAAGCTTCTTTTAGATGATGGGGTCATATGAGATAAGTTTGGAATTTGCTGGTGGGATGGGGTGGTTGAAAATTTGTAGCTTGTGAAATAGTAGAGCAAAGATTTGACAGTGGGCGGAAAAAAATGGGTCTATATTAGAATATCGAAGTTTCAGAACTTCGAATGTTCTAATATCGAACCCTATTCAGTGAACACTGACAACATCGAACATTCAGAACAAATTTGCTGTTCCGAAACACATACACAAAACACAAGCACATCAAACAAACAGCAATCCACACACATACACCTAAACTCTTACATCTCACCCTGCACTAAACTGTATATACAACACTAACCATCCACTTACCTTAACCCAAACCCTAACCCTAAGGTCCGTCACTATCGCACACTCACCTCACCCGCACCCTAACCCTAACTCACCTACCCTGCCCTAACCCTCACGTCCACACAATCGTACACTTACCTGACCTGTGCCCTAACCCTAACTCACCTAACCCACCCTAACCCGCACACTTACCTGAACCCGACCCGTAACGTTCCACCACAGCGCTGAAAATAGTGAAGCGACAGAAACGGACAACCAAATTCTTTCCCTGAGAAAGAATTTGGTTTTCTGTGGCTTCGCTATTTTCAGCGTTCGCTTAATAGGGTTCGATATTAGAACAGTCGAAGTTTAGAAACTTCAATGTCCTAACATAGACCCGAAAAAAATAAATAGCAAGTCATGAGCAAGGTGAATCTTTGGAGTGGAAAAGAATGCAGGAGAGATAGACTGTGAATAAATTGAGTTACTGTAGGTTGAGAGAGAAAAAAAGAGTAGAAAGTACATATCTACACACATATATAATTATATAGCAAATGTACATGCACGAAAAATTGTTTACATTAATAAACAAAAATGTATGCCAAAGGTTTACAGAGACAAGGGAGATGTCATTAGTATAAGTACATGCATGCTAAATGCTAACACAAATAAAATTAAGAACACAAATTCCATGAGACAGGACTATATGCCTGATGGTTTCCTATACAGAATCATCAAAATATTAGGTAAACTGCTATCTGTCATGTCAAACATAATGGCAAAACGTGGGCATGTTTCTGATCTTAGGTGACAGGCTGCAGTAATAACCAATTCACAAAGAATGGGGGAATAATGTCAGACTCAAAAAAATTTGGAGCATTCAGTTTGAACATCTAGGAGAGAGTCATAAGGGAATTTATTAAATATAACACAAAAGGCCAATTTCTGTTAGATATGGAACAAGACGGGTTTGTTAAGGAAAAACATTGGCTGGGATTCATTCACAACTACACTAAGTGTAGCAACCGTGTTGGCATTGACATGAAAGTGTATGATTTGGTATGTGTCGAGCTGTGCAACAAAGTGGAATGGCAGAACAAGCTAATTAAATCATAATGAGAGCTAATTAAATCATAATGAGAGCTAATTAAATCATAATGAGAGCTAATTAAATCATAATGAGCTGCTGTACGTGCTGATTAGCCAGTCCTATATGGCAGAGCTATTCAGGGTGCTATAAGGCAATCATGTACACTTGATTTAGGCTTTTGCCATGTGCGACACATTTTTTGGAATACAGGTATGATTACCCTTAAAAAAACAAGTTGGGGTTGCTGCTGCTATTATTATCATGCTGAATGTGTCACAGGGTTTAAATCAGTGGGGCTGCAGCTGCTACTGCAGGACCTCAGAAAAGGAGGGTGTCTAGATCCCATTTGACATATCATGGACTACATGAAACAGAAATTGTTGGCCGATACAGGGTAGACAGGGAAACACTGAAATAAATATGCAACCTCTGCCATCTCCACCTCATGCCCCAGGGAAATCACGGAAAACCCATCCCAGTAGAAAGAAAGGTATGGTTAGCATTATATATACTAGCTATTGGTACTTTACAGAGACCCACAGTGGATATATTAGGGATGTCCAAGGCATCTGTCAATAGAATATTTAATCAGGATTTTAAGTGCAATGCTACTACATGCAAGGGAGCATATCTGTTTCTCACAAACACCACAGTAGACTACAAGATCCATGCAGAAATTCTATGCAATAGCACACTTCCCTGAAGTGTTTGGGGACATATATTGCACATGCACACACATGCTTAGAAATAAAAACCCCAGCAGGCGAAGAGGGAAGGAGATACAGCAACAGAAAGGGTCTCTACTCCATAAAATGTTAGGTTGTCTGTAATGCCCAATGGATCATCTAAAATTTCTGAGCAGGTAACCCAGCCAGTTTCTATGACTCACACACATAATACAGAGCTGTTTCTCAGCTTTGATAGGGGTGATATCCCTTAAGGGCATCTAATGGAGGATGCAGATTATGCACTGGAATCCTGGTTCATGACACCCATGACAAACCCACACAACCCCACTGAGCAAGGATGCAGTTAGGTCAATGCTAAAACAAGAAATATTATAGGACGTGTTTGGTTTGCTTAAATCAAGGTTCTGGGGTCTAGACGCATGAGGACATAAATTGCAGTACGACCAGGCACCTTTGCCTAAATACTTACAGTGTGTGCAATGTTACACAATATCATTCTCAGGAAACAGCTCCATCAAGGGTAGCAAGGGACAGGAACACAGTTTCAAGGACCACAGGCAGGACCAGTAGCAGTTGCAACAGATACAGTTGAGGACGAGTCCGAGGGAGAAGCACCAGCTGCAGATGGTGCTGGCAGATGGAGGGATACACGGTATGCCCTGGCTTTTGCTAAGAGGCAAAGGACAGCACACACAATCACTACCTAGGTCAAAATCTAAGACCCCATGTAACCTTTACTTAACCATGTAATGGCTATAAATAAAAACAGAATCACTGCTTAAGCAAGACACATGGGGTTGATAGTTAAAAACATGAGCACTTTCATTCCTTTAATGAATAAAATGGAACTTCATCAGATAACTTCAACATAAACCACAATAGTTTAAATAGCACAATACTACCAACCATGTTCTCTTATCAATTAAGTAAATTACATTAAAACCTTCAATCAATTAGTTTAAAAATGCATTTAAAAGAACCAGAATCTATCCATGAACATTTGTAAATAGAAATAGGAGTTTCTTCAAACATGAGATCTCAGTGAATTATAAAAAGTAAAGTACGTTATTTCCCCCATAGAACCAGCTAATGTTAAAATCTTTGTTAGAAACAAATGGATGAAAGTAGAATGAATAACCAGCTTGGAAACTGTACTGTTATCAAAAACAGTATATAAACTAAAAGTTGGCATATTTTATCAGCTCTCAGTGCTAACACACTACTAGTAGATACCTTATCACTTGGAGACTGTGTGGCATTTAGCAAAATCTACCAGTGTGTTTCCCTAAATTCCAGATAAGAAGACCAGTTACCTTCCCTATTGTTTGCTGCCATATTTTCAATAACAAAGAAAACAAATGTATTGATGTTCTGACAAGAAGTCGTGTGCCTGTATAAAGTGTTGGTATTGTCTTTCCTTCTAATAGCGTATATATGTTGGTAAATTCTCTTCTTTAGTTGATTTTCTGTCTTGCCCATATAAAAGGCAGGGCAAGAAAACAGTTCACTGCATAAACAATATACTTGGTGTTACAATTAAACATCCCTGGAATGGGGAACACTTTGTTATAATTCCCTATTGTGATGTGAGTAGATTTGTAAATAAATCTACATTCGTTACAGGCTTTACACTTTTTCATTTTCCCTAATGTAATATGACATTCTTTATTTGTTTTATTTGAATAAGTTTTTTTTGTTTTTTCCTTTTCTGTAAATTATTTTAGGGGATGGACCTAGCTTATCAGTCAACCCAAAAGCCCCAAAATACACCTCCCCAATTTTTCTCTATGACGTTTCTTGTAGAAAAAAAACTATGGTCATATGCCAGGGTACAGACCTGTGTCTAGGTCAGTTTCTTAGAGCTGAACTGGAAATCAGCATGCCTTAGTGTAGGCTGATAGTGTGTATACCTGCTCCTTGAAATTAGATCTCCTTGTTTGTTTAACTCAGAGGTAGGATTGTTCCTTTGCCTAAACATACCCTTTAAAATATCCAGTTCATTAAGAAAACTTGTGTCATCAGTTGTAAGTCTTGAAAGTCTGCTAATCTGTCACTTGATGAGGTTGCTTTTTTGCCATATGAGGTGATTGCGGTCATAGTGCAGGAAACTATTTGAGTAAGTTGGTTTCCTGTAGATAGATGATTCAAAACATTTACCTTACAAATTCTTGTATAGTTGTACATCCACGTAATTGACACTGGTAGTGTTGAAATTGTGTGGAAAGGATCAAAAGGTAGTGGAACTATAGACGTATTCTATAGAATCTGGAATTTGTTTATGCCATTTTCTGGTAAAATGAGAATATTATCCAGGTATCTGTAGCATTTATATATAGAGTTGATGTAACTGGTGTTAAATATAAATCTTCTCTCCCATATGTTGGCAAATACCAGGGCTGCAGCTGCCCCCATCACTGCCCCCTTTGTCTGCTCGAAGTGTTTTCTATCAAAAAAGACAAACCCCCAGATTTACTAATCTTCTGTGCAGGACTAGTGTAGTCCTGCACAGAAGCGGCCGCTTAGGAGATGGATGGCAGTGCGCCATGCATATTAATGAAGGTGCGCTGCCTGACCTCATAGGCATACACAGAGTGTGTACGAGTGCAGGGGGCATGTCTGAGAGCAGAGCACTCAGAATAAACATGCCCCTACAAAGTAGAACAGCAGAAAATGGAAATAAATGAGCAAGGCCGCTCATAGGTGTCCACATATCCCCACAACAGTCCCCCATGTGTACAACAGCAATAGTACATATTATAAATAAACTGAAGAAAACCCATCATATTTATCGTAAATCCGAGTACAGCTAACCATAGGTGCGCTGGTGTGCCCATTGTTAAGCTATGGTTAAAGCAGCTGAAAAGTCCGAAGAGGATAACAAGGGAGATATATGCAAATGAAACTGCACAGCAATAGTGTAGTGGGCAGGGCGTCTGCCTAACAAGCAGGCATTCCCGGTTCGAGTCCTACTGCAGCACATACCATTCTCCATGTGAAATCTGTATATGAACATTTTTTTTCTCATATATTTCCTGTGTAACCTACTAAATAACATTAAATGTGAACTGGACGACTGTATTAATAAGGCACTAGTAAGCAGGTGTAAGCACACATAAGCAGTAGTAAGCATATCTAAGCACTAGTAAGCATGTGTAAGTGCGTTTGCGTGGGGGTAAGCATTACCTACACAGATTAAGCAAAGTAGAAACTAACTGAGTGTTAGAAACTGTAACCAGAGGTTAGCAGTGATTAGTTCAACGCAAACCTGTGCACACCTGTGTACAACCGCTTCAATGTGCCTTAATCACTCAGCACCCAATGGCCCATGTTCTGCCCAGCCACAAAATAAACAGCTCCTGCCAGGTTCGAACCAAGGACCCTGCACACCATAGACAAAGGGAATTACCACTAAGCTATGAGAGATACAAATAAAGTTGATGTTGTCAGAAAGATATCATCCAGTCCGGTCATGCAACAGCACAGAGAATGTAGACCTACAACTAGACGAATGTGTGTGTAAATATATTACTATCTAAATGGATACAACATATCCATAGATGTAGTCATATATATATATATATATATATATATATATATATATATATATATATATAGTTTTATATATATACATATATATATATATATATATGTATACGTCCACATATATACAGCAAGTTACACATATGTATGCAGAGAAATGCCCCCATAGGTATATACGGACATAGTTTGCAATATGTAAGCAAATATATACACCCACAGAGGTACATATAGCCAGACATCTGTAGATAGCAATGGTAGATTAACAGACACATACATGTCCACATGCACCGTGAAAGGCCTTGACAGGCCCTAAACAATATATGTCACATACGAACTGGCATACCCCCCCACCCAGACAAACATGTCCGCCCTGCAAAACACTACCAAGCTCAATGTAATGTATGTGTGTCATTGAAATAGGGATTTAAATTAGCCCTCAGTCATGTTCCACATGTTGACATCACATCCCCCTCTCCCCCACCCACTAGGTGACCCGAGCAGTATAGGCCTATCTAACCAAGGCCATCCCTGACCCATACATTCATTACCCTCAGTTCCGCTCCACCCCACCCGCTGCACACACACAGCCACCATCTCAACCCTGCTTACCGGCCCATAGCTACCACACTACCATACATAAAACCCCCCTCCACCCCCCCCCCCTTGGGACCCATCCCTTATGTTGTCTCGACCCAAGTATCCTAGGTCTGGCAAATGCCATAGTCCATGCACATAGCCATTGGTACCTATGTAACTTTGGGTGTAGACGAAAGTTGTATACCCAATGTTCGGGCTGTCCCGCATGGGACAAATGATTACCTGGTACTAACAATAGATTTCATGTGTGACTCTGTGTATACTAATGGATTTAGTTGTAGGTATCGCAAATAATACGTGGCACACAAGAATGGCCGGTATGCACATGAAACACAGTGCTCAGCAATAACAGGCAGCATTACAGGATATGTAGCTAAATTTGTAGAGGTATGTGTGTGTATATATACCCATAATTACATGGAGATATACCTCTCCCTCTCTGTAGTACAAATGTATACATAAATAGACAGACATATATATAAATACCCACATATAGCTATATACATATGCAGACACCCATACATCAGCATGTCGTTAGATATATATACAGGAATATATATGTATATATATATATGTGTGTATTATATATATATATATATATATATATATATATATATATATATATATATATGTGTGTGTGTGTGTGTGTGTGTGTGTGTGTAAATATACACATATATATATAGCTAGGATATGATGCAGCAGTTAAGAATTACATATGTTCACAGGACGTGCCAATGGGAGTGAGGGGCCCAATCAACAAACGTGTAACATGTAGCATCAACCTCCCCCCAGCTAGACAGGTGAAACATACAAACACACAATAAAAGTAAAAAAACTACTACTTCCAAGACTACAGGCAGGATACTACCAGTGGGAGAGACACGCCAAGTCTAATCTTGAAACAAAGACAAGAATGTCACTTGTGGGACAACCCAAAAATGTTATGGATATTTGGGTTTCCAGGCATTACATAAATGTCCTATGGCAGGGCACGCATGTTCCCGGACTACAAGGTTGGGGAAGCCTGATGATCTATGGGGCGAGACAATGTACGTGATGGGTCCCAAGAAGTGGAGAGTGGGCAGTGTGTAGTGGTGTGTTTAGACCCAACCTGCACCAGGAGTAGGGAAAAGTACTGTAGAGGAGGTGCAGGGGGGAACTATGGGTATGAAATTATGGGCCTAGGTGTGCAGGTGTTGGCTGGAGCGGTTCTATGTGGACTGCCCCAGGGATGTAAGCAATCGTGTGCGTTGCCCAGAACTGACGCTTAATGACCAGCCATGCCCGGTACAAGTCCCACTGCAGCAAAGTCTAGTTTACATGGTAAAGGATGTTATAACCAGATGTGTTGTTGCAAACCGACTAAATGACACCAAAGAACACATGGTTGCAACACCCCACTGTAGGCATGTAAGCCAAACTAATTGGCATTACAAGGCATTATTGCTGTCCTCACCCCCACCCAGGGGTGTGAGTATCCAAACCTACCCCCAAATGCAGTGTATATACACAGCTGTCACTGTAGAAGAAATGGCCAGCTGTGGACCTTCCCGTCAGTCTTCCTGCACATCCCTGGACATATCCCCTACTATCAGCCCCCCTGTGTGGCCCATTAACACCACTAACCTATCAACATTACGAGTAATGTTCACAGTCACAAGTAGGTGACACCCTCTTCACAACTATATTGGCAGAATCTGGAACCCCCAACCCACGTGTATTACTGCAGCTGTCCTACATGACACAGGTAAATAACACATGAAGGGAAACCTCAAGCACACTTGAATCACCACCTGCTCACCACCTGGTAAAGTCCACCCTCCAAACTAACACTCTATACCCCTACACCAATTATTGACACTGATACCTCCTGTCCTGCCTCGCATACAAACCCCAACATCCTGCAAACCTGCACTACTGCTCCCCCACCAATCAATCCAACAGCCTACTACACAGTTAAAATGCCCCCACTCTAATTACCTATCTACTCCTTCACTGTTCACTTCTACTCTACCACACAGTTATGGCATAACTAAACCCAACCCGCATACCTGAGTGTAACCTATCCAGAACTGCTAAACTGGAATCCCACTTCACCTTAAACTGACCTTTGTCAACAGTCATACCTGACATGTAAACCTGACCTAAGCATGTATAATACCGACATGTTAGCATAAACTAAGCATGAAGGATGTGGTACATGGCTATGGTAAGTCTGTTACTCTCTATGAATGTGTACACCTCAGTAGTATGTGTAATGTGTAGCTGGGGTGTACTGTGGAGCTCCACTCCCTGGGCCACCGCTGACAATGGGGAAGCATCCAGTCGGATTGTCCCAGACATCAAATGTGATCTAAATACATGATGTAGCGTGGGGGTATGTGACAGCAAGCGGGGTGATGCCTGTTTGGGCGGTGGTAAGCAATGCCCACACTGGTTAAGCAATGTGGAGGCCAACCCAGTGTAAGACGCTGTAACCAGTGGTCAGCAAGTCTGAACCTCGTGCACACTAGCGCATACCTGTCTACACTTCCTCCACAGTGCCTTAAGCACTCTGTAGCCAACAGCTCTCATTGTGCCCAGTAACAAAATAATCCACCCTCCACCCCCCCCCCACCCTGCACACTATAGTCCAAGTGAGTTACCACAAAGGCATGGCAGATATACAATCAGCTGCTGTTATCACAAACATATCATCCAACACAGTCAGTCAACAGTATAGGAAATGTATGTAAGTATGTAGATTAATACCAGCAAACATGTCCACATTGCTCAATCACAGTATTCCGAGCAGTCTTTGAGTATCAATGAACAGTGCCTGTCCACACATATTGTGAGAACAGTAGTCTTGCATAATACTGAAGAGAGGAATGAAAAATGGGGAACGCCGTGGGGGTGTGCTTTATCCGTGGAACTGGGAGATGAGGCTGCCACGGTGTGTGAGCAAACTGCTGCTTCTCAAACCCCTGGCTGGATGCTACCAGTGGGAGAAACAGTGCAGACCAGCAAAGTCTACTCATGACACAACAACAGGTCCGTCCTTGGTGGGACGAACCAAACTTTGTGGGTCACATAGATGTTTCCACCAGTATCGGAGGAGGATCAATGGAAGGCTTGAGCATACATGGACGAAACGGATGAATAGCCTGCAGAAGGTTGCATTGAGACAGGATAATGGAGGAGTACCGAGACGTGCAGAGAGGGAAATGTGTGGAGGTGTGGTATGACAGGGCTAGCAACTGGAGAATGGATGGATGCTGTGTACGTGGAGCTCGGGGGCTGGGGAAAGGGAGCATGGGTATGACATTAAGGTAGAAATATGCAAATGAAGCAGAACAGCAATAGTGTAGTGGGTAGAGCATCCGCCTAATGCGCATTTATTCCTGGTTCGAGTCCCACTGCAGCACGTTCTATTTTCCATGTGAAATCTAGATATCAACATTGTTTTGCTGTATAACCTACTAAATAACATTTATACTTGAACAGGAGTACTGCATTAAATGCACATGTGAAGTGTCAGTGTCATAATGAATAAGGCACTAGTAGGCAGGTGTAAGCACAAATAAGCAGTAGTAAGCATAGATAAGCAGTATTTTGAAGGAGATGAAAAGTCTGAAACACAAACATGTTGGCACGATTGACTGACTTCAGTCCTAAGACCATCCATGTCAATTGCCAAGAGAATGGGGTACAGGCCAAACATATAAGCCGAACATGCATGGACATATGGACAAATATATATCTGTAAATGTAGACAGATAGACAGCTATAGGTGTATATATATATATATATATATATATATATATATATATATATATATATAGATATATATAGATATATATAGATATATATATATATATATATATATATATATATATATATATATATATATATATATATATATATATATATATATATATAACTCACAAATAATTATATAACAGCACTCGTACCTAGATAAATATGTTCAGTGTGTGGGTGGGTGGCCTAATGGTTAAGGTGTTTGCCTTACAAACACAAGGTGCAGGGTTTGAGTCTCACAAGGGATAACTGGCTAGGCTTAAAAAGGCTCACAGGAGCAGTTAGCTTAGTATGAATCTATGAATCTATATATATATATATATATATATAAATATATATATACATACATACACATAGATATATGCATATGCATATCTAGATCTATATCAATGTCCATATCTATCTCTCTATATATACGGGTTTCACATATATAATTATGCATATATATATATATATATATATATATATATATATATATATATATATATATACAGATAGACCAGATAGACATGTGTATAGCATTTCCACATGTGAACAAACTCCTGATCCACTCAGTACAACATAAAAGACCATAAGCACAGTTAATGGGGGTGGGGGCATGAATGAGGGACACCTGGTAATTACTGCTATGTAACCGCCCCCCCAGCCCTAACAGATATGCTGTGTAATCCACTATCCAGCACATGCAGTACATGATGTCAGGACCCTTAACAACACAGCTACAATGCTACAACAGTAATCCAAGTCACCTGTACATGTCAGGGCAATATCTGTAACATATCATGCAGAAAAGTCAGTCTACCATAGGGAATGTACAATGTGGAAGGGGTACACTACAACAGTACAGATATGCACACACATCTATACATTGACAATTATGTTCAGGTATACATATATATATATATATATATATATATATATATATATATATGATATATAGGTACATGCACATATACACAGACAAAAGGTATTAGTAGCCATACATATGTAGAAGTAGTGATTACGTGGTGGTACGGCGGTAGCGTTGTTACCTCACAGCAAGAGGTTCTCCCTTTCGAGTCCTGGCTGGGCTTGGGAGTGCCTTCTGTGTGGAGTCTGCATGTCTTCCCCGCAGTTGAGTAGCGTTCGAAAGACATGCATGCATAAATGGGCATGCCTTCGTTGAAGGTTGGGCATCGAGCTGGCACCTCGGTGTTTCGTAAAAATCTACTGCCAATCATTAGCGGACCGGAGTTCCACTGTGGCAACCCCTTACCGGGAAAAGCCTAAAGACAAACAACAACAACAACATATGTAGAAGTAGTCTGGACATATTGGGAGCAAAGTATAACCCTCAAACACAAGCCCTGTAACTGGTACCTGTGACGTGTAGTGTGGCAATCATTCCCACAAAGGGAATACTTACATTACACATATACCCACTCACAATTCACAGGACATGAGACAACACACAGGTATGTATACACAGACAACCTTTATTTGTGTATTATACAATAATGTACGCCATTACTTACAGCACATAGAATTTGATTTATTTAATCAGTGAGGAATGCAAGGCCCACACGAAACAGTACATGCAGACAGTGCAGATATATAACATACTATGCTGTCCAGACCAAGCCCTTCAATAAGTACAACTGTAGACAAAAGAATTTGCCGTCAAGGTAAGTAACAATAAACAATAACAGATGTAGTTCAGCAGCCTCCAGTTACACCCTGCAGTCAAGGCCTAGGGGGAAATTTCTTACTTGTGGTAATGTCTATGTATCTGTCACATGTATGGACCCTGACCAACAAATGTTGTGGGACTCCACGATATGACTGGGATGAGAGCAGGAATGCTAGCAGTAAACAATGATAGGCCATTACCGAACAACCCCTAACCATATCACAGCAGGAAAAAGCCAAACATATATGTGGAGGACAGAGGCAGGAACACAAGGCCATACTCGCAAAATTGCTGTTACACACCCTGGACATTGCTGGTGTTACAGGATTTGTTGCAACATACCCTTATGCAGGAATAAGACATCAGGAACACAAATGAATGTAGCCATGTACTGATAGCATGCAACAGACAGATTGCCGGGGATATATTTAGGACAAGACCTGTGTGGTGCACAGGCAAAAGCAAACAGACAATCTACTGGCCATCATGTGGCTAGGCCCACAGTTGAGAGCTATGCAGACAGACCGCATTCCATCCTAAACTACTATGTACATGCAAACACTGCAAGACCAGCAATATACAATGCACATAACAACACTGCTCACTCTGTAGGTCTGGAACCTCTTACGATTGTGTAGTTGCCCTGTGTCTGCAAGTCCTGCTGTAAGAGGTACTGCAACCTGCATTCTGTAACACTGCTGCCCACATACAGGAAGGATGTCTTCCATACTGGAAAGGTGAAGGGACAACACCCATATGAGTAAGCAATTTATAGTACTGGGTTGCCATGACATTGGTTAGCTAAATCACTACACAGCAGGCTGCACGCAGTCAGCAACTGTTGCACACTGATTGGTGCAGAACCCATCGCCTGATCATGTGCATCACCTACAAAAGCCATGCTGAAATCCATTCAAACCAACTCATTCACTCTACTGAAGAGGGAGAGAGACAGAGAGAGAGAAATAAAAAAAAAAAGAAAATATAAAATGAAACCCACACAGTGGGAAACAAAAACCTACAAGCCAAAATCAGGAAGGTGTCAAACCCGTCCAAAGAATAAAAGGTATGTAAAACAAAACTGTATGTAATTTAATGTAGTATGTGGTATAGATTAATAAGATATATGATGTTGAATGTTTGATATGTGCCATCTATAGTTGTCCCTGTAATGATGTCCCACTGAACAACTGCTCTGGACAATACTGTCTGTCCCTGTAAACAGTGGGGCATACCACCAACTGTGCAGATCAGCAATGAATGACAAAGATATCAGCCATAATATCTGTGTATGTTATGTTAGTGTGGACAATAGCTGGTGGTGGATGTACTGCCATCATGATAGACACATGGGTGTCAGAGCACACCACTTGCAGGACAGTCATGTTAATGTGTAATGTAGCATGCATAAATACCATAGGTGTGTAATAGGTGTACCAGCAATCTCACACCATATTTACCACCCTAATGTTAGTCTGTGTTCAAATGCAGCACCTGTCTGTGTTGCAGCAAGGCAGAACAGTTCAGCTGTGAATGAAAGACAGTTACAGAATGCGGACCAGATGTCTGTATGTACTCCACATATCTGTGTGATGCAGAATGTGACATGTATGTGTACAGATACACAGACACTCACACAGACATAGGTATATCAACGTACAACATATATCTACACATATATGTACATAAATGTATACTTATACACATATATATAGTGGCACTGACAATGGCATGCAGGTGAAATAGTCTGTAACAGGCCAGCAAAGATAAGTGTCCCCACAGGGAGCATGGCTACAAACACATAGCACAAAGTGTGGCACATACAAATAGCACAACGCTTGGTACAATATAACAAATGTCCCAATAGTAGGTAAGCAGCTGACATAACAAATGCAGTCTGTGAACGTTTTGTCATAGCTGATATGGGGGAGACAAATATGTGCATTAAGAACTATGGTAACCCTGCTGTATGGGTGTCTTAGACCTGTTTCCATCTTTATGTCTTCCAGGAAACATGTGAAATAGTCATCTTCCCACATATAGTGCCACTGAGACAGAGATCATTACTGACCACCTGTTACAGCACTATGAACTGCTGTTTGGGCGGACAGTCCATGACCAGCAGGAGAGGACCGTCATGTGGAACAAGCTAGGTGCGGCATCATTGCACCGACCTGCTTCTCCATGTATGACGGCATGCAGCTGCCGTAAGAGGGGACCACCTCACAACAGGGGGGGCAACTAACACATCCACCCCTCACCCGTGTGGAAAAGCTTCTCAGCAGCCTTATGGCACCTGTCCATCTGCAGCATCAACACCTGGCAGGGCACATCTTGGAGGTGGGTGCCAACGACACACCAGCTGAGGAACATGCAGGAAAGGCCCAAAGGTACATCAGTACCCCACTGTTGTGTATGCATCTGTACAGGTACATTATGCAAAGCTGAGATGTCATATACATAGTCTGCTGCAGTGTAGTAGTAATAATCAGTTGTGTAAAAGCTGTAATATTGTGTAATTCTACTGTTGATGTAATGTAATGCTGCACTCACCTTTTATGAATGCCACAGCTGTGGCCACTGACATCAGCTTTCTCACACTCCTATGTAGGTCCCTCCAGGATACCACCATGGCAGCAGCCTGTGGCCAGTGATTATGGTCTGTGTTCATGCATGATGATAAACTGGGCATGTAATAGCTATGGGATATCCCATGCACATGTCTAACACACCTACCCATACTGCATGCTGTACACATTTATGTTTTGTTGCTGTGAAATGCACTGCATCACAGTAGAGACCATGCTGGGGTATCAGAAGGGTACTACAGACACATGCAAGATAACTAACATCCTGTCAATGTGCATTGTGTCCACAGGGATGTGAAGAGTGGCAGGACACATGGCCTACAGTAGGGACATGTGTGACTCAACGCCACCTATGGCTGCAGCTGCACACAATCAGGTTAAGTAAATGTTGCGGATGTAACCCTGACCCCACAGCACTCATGACAGCAGTGTGTGCACTCAAAGGGATGTGCACATGAGTAGACCTTGCAACCATGCAGATGTCTGGGACATGTAGGGCACCCCCCACAGCCATGGTAAGGTCCGCTGGTTGTCAGTGTAATAGTCATGTACTGGTCATACATGCACTGCTGATGTTGTGATCTGTAACTCACACATTAGACATCCACAACTGATAGCTGTTCACATATCATCCCAGGTATGAGTTGCTACAACACATAGGGGCTGTGAGCATTGGAGCTGACATACCCGACACAGCACTACAGATGCATCAATGGTTTCTACACCTGCGAGGTATGGTGCACAGTACAAGGCAAGGTGCGGAACAGGTCCACAGTAACACTTTGTGCATGGATGTAGTGTTAACATGGGGAAGGGACATCACCTACCAACACAGCCCATGCCTCACACACATGTATACTGCCACTAGCATAATGTCACTATAGTTGCACTGCATGCTGTTGAACACCATATGTAATGCATGTTGACAGAAGGGTATGGGAGAACTGTGTGTACAAATGTGCAAATCCACATGTAGGAGTGTGGTGTGTGTGTGTGTGTGTGTGTGTGTGTGTGTGTGTGTGTGTGTGTGTGTGTGTGTGTGTGTGTGTGTGTGGGTGTCCATGTATGCACAGGCGATAGTGGGATTAACCACATGGTGGTACTTCCCCTTGGGATTATGGTGTATATGGAGTGGGCAATGGGACACCAGGACAACCTGTCAGGTATGTGAATACAGGACAGCTGATAGCATAACAAGGTCTGTAGCATGGAGCATGCATTGGGAGGTGCAGTGCATACCAGGTATACACATCATATTGCCAGCAGCAGATAAGTAGCTGGCTACCCACATATGCAGCACTACAAATGCAATGGGGAATTACCACAGCACATCAGTGAGTGTATCCAGATAGTACTGCTGTCCGCATAATGGGTCGCTTGTGCAGCAGATGTGGCATGGACTGAGCAAGACTGTAGTATGAGGATCTGGTGTGTGACATATGTAGTGAATGTAGCAGCCGCAACCATATAGGGTCCTCAAACACCATTACTGCCCATACACAGGGTGATACAGGGTGACAGCAGTGAGGCCATGTACAACCTACTCCGCCCACATCAGGGAGGTGATGGAGTAACAGGTCAGGTGTTGTAACCACATGTGTAGGCATGGAGAGGAACGAAATGTTAATGGGCAGTAGTGATGCGTGTATATTATTAAGTGCCATGCAGGATGGGGAACACATGTAACTGACTGTGGGACTGTCTGTAAACTCAGGGAAAGTGACGTAGTAAGATGGCTGTCAGTGTGAGTGTCTGTGTGAGTGTGTGTACTGTTATGCAATGCTGTACAGGTCTTAACATGTGTATTTGTTTCCCCCACAGGTGGTGAGGTGGTTCAGGGTCCCTCCTGCATGCAGACTGAGGTAGGTGCCCCTACAGACACCGATGATGATGATGGTACATGTGAGGCACAGGTGGGTTTGTCAGAGGCCAACACTGCGCCGACATGTGTCATCACCCTCCTGGCCACAATAAGCCCACACATTTACAGTGCCCCTACAAACCCCATCACATTTGGCCATAACAGAGGGACAGTTGGTGCTTGGTGGCAATGACCAGAAAAGTGTGGTGTCCATGCTAGCTGTGTCGGGTCACAGTCAGCATAGCCAGATTTCTGAAAGGCCACCACATCGGCAGATGTACCATGGTGCTCATGGGAGGACCGTAGGTCATCATGCCTCTGGCAGAGGTGCCACAACTGGTACTGCCAGGAGCATGTTTCAGGCCATAATGGAGGCACAGGCATGTATGGAAATGCACACCAGACAGGGCCTGAGGCTGCAGAGGTCTGCTTTCGCAACTGTAAGTGGCAACCTCCATGAACTCACTGAAGCCTTCTGTGAATATACCGAGGTCATGGATAGACAGTGGGATGAGATGGTTGGCCTCCTTGACCATGGTATGTCTGTGCTAGAATGTGTGGTGGGAGTGGTGTGACAGCCATGTGGATGTAGACCAGAGACACTGGCAGCTAGCCAGGATGCCCAGCCGCTCCCATAGTGGCAGTACCAGCCCCAGCACACCACATGGGCTGCTGTCCACTCCACACCACAGCAGGCCTCGTGCATGTGGCCCTGGCCAGTCCCAGGCAGGACATGGTTCCAGCGGACATATGTCATCATCAGAGGAGAGTAGCACCTCAATGTCTGTTCTGCACATGCCCATGAAACCCCTGTCAGGCACAGTCAGCATGTCCATGGCCGGAGGCAGTGAACTGCACACCCTGCCAGGTATGGTCTGCAGCCAACATATGTCATCATCAGGGGAGAGTAGCACCTCAAAGTCTGTTCTGCACATGCCCATGAAACCCCTGGCAGGCACAGTCAGTGTGTCCATGGCCGGAGGTAGTGAACTGCACACCCTGCCATGTATGGTCTGCAGCTGTCCAACATCACCCGTATAGGGCAGCCACATGGCGGAACTGTGTGCATGCATACCCACACACTATGCAACCACACCTAGGGCAACCCCATACCAATACACACCACATCACCACACCCCAGTCAGTGAACCACAACCTTCACCCACACACATGGTGACACATGTTTGGACCACCCTCGGCCTCTGGCACACCTGCAACACACCCTGTGCATATGATGATACCTGTGCCACATCCCTGTCATCCATAACATCAATGCAGGGACAGGCTACTATGGTTCTGATGCACACAGTGACTGTAATGGAGCGGCGCAACATACCACAGTGTAGAATGCAGTCAGGGGTAATGTGTACTGCATACAAGTCAGGTAGTATAGCCATGCAGCTAAGATGACTTTCACACACCCTGTGCATATGATGATACCTGTGCCACATCCCTGTCATCCATGACATTGATGCAGGGACAGGCTAACATGGTTCTGATGCACACGGTGACTGTGACAGAGTGCTGCAGTACTGCAGTATAGAATGTAGTCAGAGGTAATGTGTACTGCATACATGTCAGGTAGTGTAGCCATGCAGCTAAGATGACTTTCACACACCCTGTGCATATGATGATACCTGTGCCACATCCCTGTCATCCATAACATCAATGCAGGGACAGGCTAACATGGTTCTGATGTGCACAGTGACTGTGATAGAGTGCCGCAATGTACTGCAGTGTAGAATGTTGTCGGGATAATGTGTGCTGCATACATATCAGGTAGTGTAGCCATGCAGCTATGATGCATCTCAGCTGTTGGTAACACCAATTGTTATCCCTATACTGTCATCAATTTGTGCTGTAGGCATACATGTGTCAGCAGGAGGATGGTCTGCAGTCATATTCCACAAGGCTATGTCAGTGTGGTGACACCATGGCCGTGACATATGTGGTGTACAGTTGCACATATGCCACAGGTATGTATAACAGTTATTGGCCATGCAAAATTGACCGGTGGCCTGAAGGCACAGGTATAATATGCACCCTTATGTCAACCCATCCACATACACACACATCCTTACTTGGCGACACTGTGTCTAGACCCCAACCCAGGTATGTAGTGTTACTGAACTGTGTGGCTGTCATTGCACACACGACACCATCTGTAGGGTGAGGTGTGTACCAGGTCACATGCTACATGCAGATCATCCACAGACACATACACTATGGTAATGGGGGAATGTAATGTTTGTATATGAAGAATACATAGTGTGTCATACCATCATATACACATTGACATATAACAGGTAGACACACATCTTAGAGACCTGGTTGTATAGTTGCTAACTAACTAGTCCATGTGTCCAATGTGTTGCAGGTAGGCTGCACACAGTACATGTGCAACTGGGCTGTATCCTGTTATCTGTTACCTGTATGGGTGATGGTGACATTGGCCACCTAAGAGTGGTATGTGGGCCATATACCAGATGTACCATGGTGTAAAGACAGTGTACACAGCACCCACATCCCTTACTCAATATTGTACACACTAGAACCAATCTTGATACTCTGACATACCCACTATCACACATTGGCCATGATGCAAAAACAACCCATTGCATATCATAACAGTGGTACCACAGGGATGTGCATGTGATGCACATGCCACAGGCATAGTAAGGTGTTGCATTGCATTGTCCCACCTATAGGTGACAACAACATTATCTGTACTACTGTGTGGCAATGTGTATTGTAATAGGAGTATGTGGACTCGGAATGGTGTACCCTACAGATATGCACACATGCACACATATACACACGTGGCAGACCTCAATGGGATTCCCATGCCTACCAACCCATTTGTACAACACTGTTGTACTGGTACTGCAAAGCACATGTAGCTGTTAGGGAGAGGAGTGTAACAGACTACATGTCATGTTAATGGGGTTGAGAGGCACCACACACTATACAAGTTGTACAAATAGGCATCCCCCCAGCCAAACACGTCTGCCCTGCAATACACTACCAAGCATTGGAGATCCCATAACCAGGGCCAGTGACAACATGGGCACATGATGTTACCTGTACTACATCCCACCTGTATGATGTCAAGCTGGTATTGGTAACATATCATGCAGTACAGTCTGGCTTCCATGGGTAATGTATGATGTGGAAGCCATCAACATTACCAGGCTTCAGATACACAGACACAGATATGTAGATACAGGTATACATAGTTTTATATATATATATATATATATATATATATATATATATATATATATATATATATACATATACATGTGACTTCACATACACAGTTATATGTACAGTAAGATACATATGTGGAAGGTGCACACAATATGGAACAGCCACTATGCCTACAGTTGACCCCTGAATGACTGGACACTGTATGTGCCACCCACACAAATGACAATTGTTGCCTGTAACATACACCCACAGAGAGGTCATAGGTAAAATAACATCCACAGGTTTGCAGACATGGAAACCTTTAATTGTGTACTATTACAGTTCTACATGCCATACCATCTATATCATCACAGTGATGCTACAGTGGACCAGTTACAGTAATACAGTAGTCTAGAAAGGTTAACAGTTGTTGCTGTCCAGGCCAAGCCATTCACATTGTACAA
This sequence comes from Protopterus annectens, assembly GCF_019279795.1. Classification (NCBI taxonomy): domain Eukaryota; kingdom Metazoa; phylum Chordata; order Ceratodontiformes; family Protopteridae; genus Protopterus; species Protopterus annectens. The sequence goes on from NC_056749.1 coordinate 690,777,664, forward strand.
CAGGAAAGACACACTGGGCCACAGGATACCTAACAATCAACATTATGTAATCCAGGTGTGTAGTTCAGCAGCCTCTATCTACACACTGTACAAAGTAGGTGGTATAGACATCATATGACCACATAGGTTGTAGACATCATATGACCACATAGGTTGTAACTGCTACATAACATGACATAACTGACACCAGCACAAGCACATCAATACACAGAACAGTTTGTATGGCAGGGGGGCAGTAGTCCTGCATTACCCAGATCCATGTCAGTAATGTGTATATAGGTGAAGTATATGGTACTGTACATCCAGGTACTTTAAGGCAGCTCAGCCCTGATACCCCCACATTTTGTAACAGCCTAGGTCATTTCTGGTGCTCCCCCCTAGACTCAATAATACAGGGCCTATACCACTGTTACATACACTGGGCTCTGCAGTGCATGAGGGCACACATGTATTGTGTAGGTGGCACCCACACATATATGGCCTCAGCCCCACCATATGTGTGGGGGTTACAACGGCAGTGGACTGATGGCAGACATGGCAGTGTGTTATACTCCAAGCCCACTATGGATCAACCACCGACATCATGACATATGTGCAAAGCTTGGTATGTAGGTGATGGACAGAGGCTGGAATACAGGCACATATGTGGACAACTGTTGCCATACACTACGTAAGGTGCAGGTGTTACAGGATAGTCTGTAACATACTCTTAGTCAGGGAATTGATGGAAGAGACGGTCATGGATATAGCCATGTACCGGTAACACGCAACACACACACTGCCAATGTATTATCTGACACAAGACCTGTGTGGTGGGCAGACGAGACATGATAGGCACAGCTCCAGCCAGCATGAGGGTGGGCCAACAGCTGTGTGCTATGCAGGTGGATTGCATTCCAAGGCAAACTAGTATATACACCCACACACTGTAACACCAGTACTGTACAAAGCATAACACAACTCTACTCACAGTCTGTCTCTACTTCCAGATCCTCTTACAAATATGTGGCTGCCCTGAGTGTGCTGGTTCTCCTGTAAGGGGTATTGCTATATGCTGTTGGTAGCACTGCTGTCCACACACAGGATGGATCTTTCTTGGGTGGCATAAGCCAGGGAAACCTGTTCGCTAGACGTACGTAGGCCCTTGGGCCGATAGCCTAGTACCTACCTATGAACCTATGAACCTATGCCCATCACACAGGAGATGAAATGGGACCGCACACACATGATGTGGGAATCTATAGTAGGTGGGTGCCATGACAGTGTTAATTGGGTGTAGTACACATGTGTAATCATATATCTGGCTATCTGGATAGGTATATGTACATATATTCCCACCATATGTCCTGGACATGAAATGTAGGCCAACCCCAGCCCGTATGTTCCCAATGTCGTAGTTGCAGGGTATGTCAGGTATGTATAGCAGGTATACTAGTAGACTATTGCTACTGTCATTTGATTGTCTTCACAGGCATGGTGTGTGTGGGAGGTCACATCTGCTCATAACATGCATGCCATTGGTTACTGAATGACATCCAAAGGACATCAGTATACAGTACCTCTGCTAGCACTTAATGCCACTTTGGACTGCAGCAGAGATATTGGCCAATGTATGTGGAGGGTCTGACACAATCTGTACAGTCCAGAGGTATACACATGAGCCCTTGCTGCTACACATGTGTACCATGCCTGACAATATGGATGTGGATGGCCATGTAGATGGGTATAACACATAACGACCAGTATATGATGTCCATCATAGGTCATGCATTCACACACCCCTGCCTGGCCTGTAACGGTGTGACTGCTGGTACAGGGGTGCCATGGCCACATACTACACAATAGGTATTGACATACATCTGCACTGCATCCCACTGCCCTGTCTGACATACATGACTGTTAGGGGAGGGCCAGCAGTGGGACATCTGGCTAGTATCTGCATATGACATCCCACTGGGTAGGTACACTCAGCTGCTAGGCATGTCACAATGCACTGTGCAGGCTGCAGGCAGACTGGCTCAACACTGGCCTACATCTCACAAGGGGGAATGCACATGTACCTGCATATAAAGCAGGCATAACAGGCATGTCACAGCACAGGGTAAGATACACCTGTGTGACAGTGCATATCCACAACCAACGTGAACACAGCCACATATGGTTAGCTAGCATGGTATTACAGTATAAGGATTATGTGTTTGACACCATCCTCATATGTGCCACTCACAGTCTGACCCTACATATACTGGCCTGCTGCACAGTTTGGTCTGGTGGCTGTCTGTGGTATGGGACAAGTGTGTTTATGGCCCTACAAACATGTGCGCCACTACAGTACCATACAGTGGGGCAGCATGTAACATCTGATAGTAGGGGAACTAGAAACATGTCATCTACCACAGTCTGTACACAGGCTAAGATACATATCAACACTACACACACTGTTGACATTCACCATAGGTACACAGACCTCAGTACTGTACGAACATCCACAGAATGTGCAGGTAATGTCATGTAATGTAACCCCTACTGTACATAACATGTGTAGCAGTCAGATTTATCAGTGACTTGTTCTCAGATATGATGCCACAAAGTATGGTGTACAGCACATATGCACCACTTCATGCATGACATATGTGCAAAGGTTGACAGAGGTGTGGCTGGGATCACATACACAGGGCCAATATTGACATGTTGCTGTGATAACTACATACATTTACTGTTGTTACAGGGTTGTTGCAACATATGTCCTTTGAGGGATATGACGTCTGTGACTACCACAGCTTTCTCCATCTACTGACTGCAATCCTCACACTACCTTTAGCAGTCGACAGCTAGATGCTCTGTGGGTGACACATGCAACCATGGACACAACACTGCCCAGGTTGCAGATGACCATGCAGATGGAGATTCCCCCTAAACATGGAACTGATATGGCAGGTACTGAGACATGCACAACAGCCATATCCACACAAACACTGTTAAAGCAACATTACTCCAAATGCAGTATAGCAGCACTTACAGTCTGTAGCCAGGTCAGGCACATCCATCTCCTGTTTGTTGCACTGTTTCCACAGTGTATGCTGTTAGAGGTACACCGCAATCCATCTGAGATGCTGTTTGCCACACAACAGATCTAGTTCCTGCTCACAGTGGATAAAAAGGGTCAACACCACCATGATGTTTCTAGGTATTGGAGTGTGTTTCCATACAATTGGCTATGGGAATGTTACCACAGCTGTTTCAAATGCAATCAGCTAGGGCAGGGCTGTGATTCATGCAGAGGCCATCAGCTGATCATGAGCATTACTTACATTACTCATGCTGCTGCCTAAGCAAAGCAGGTGTAGGTCTCCACGTCCACCTGACAGGGGGTGAGGGACGCATACAGAGTCAAATACATGTCAGAGAGGGGTGGGAGGGTAAAACTGAAGTATGTTTGTGTCACACACCTAGCAGCACAGGGTATCAAACCCCTGACAACTATGTAGTGCTAGCACAGTTCATTGCAATTATTGGATGCACCACATGGGTTACCTGTTGTGGACCACTCAGAACATATATGTGATGATGAGTGACATCTGCAACAGGGATACAGTAGCTGTATGGTAGGTGACATAAACGTGCCTGTCAGCATGAACAGGTACCAACGTCAACACAGCCACACTCTCACAAGGACACACACACATTGACACACATGGCAGGGCCAGGTGTACAAATCATTGGTTGTGGGATTGCAACATCACATCACTGTGCAGGTATCCCATGCACCATACAGGTCATACGGGGCTGAATGGGCAATAGGTATGGGAAGGTGACTGACATCAGACAGCATGCTGCAGCATGCCCATGGGGGTTGTAGGGAGTGTGGATGTGAACATCTGCAGCATGCAACACACACACACAAACACACAGGGTGCCAGTACTGACATGCATGGGTGCATGTCTGGACAGATGAGTGATGTTCGACTGTGCCAGATGGCTGTCCAAGGCTAGGCAATGGGTGTACCTTGGCATCAGGCCACATGACGATGGTCTACATTGTGGCTCAGGGATGTAGTGTCTGCATTTGCCCACACAGGTGGGTATTGTATCCGCATCTGGTCACCTGGGTGACTACTGTGTGTGGGCAATGCTGTGAATCACTTGCTATGTCTGTGTTCCTTCATCCATGACATGGATGTTATCTGGGATGTGCACATCTCCCACATGCGTGTACAGTGACATGTGGAACTGTACCTGGGGTGTCCGGCACATGTTGTGAACACAGCTTATCATCAGATGTACCAGTCCTGCCTACCTGTGGCAGGAGCTGGTAATGGCCAGCAACTTTACCCTGCACCTACATGGAGTGCATTCTATCAGCATTCCTTGGGCATCTTGTCCATACGGGCATGCTGTCAGGCATGGTATGTCCATTGTGGGTCACATGTGATGGCATCACAGGTCTCCATTGGGGAACATGGGGGAGGGGCACTGTCTGCACGTATGTGCATATTGGACAGATGGACTGGGTCCTATGCTCTCTGTGGCCCACCACCGTCACTCCATAGTTGCTATCAGTGGCCAGTATACAGTGTACTATCAACATATTGGCTGTTACCTAGGCATGTGTGTGTATGAAACATGGGGTGAGAGTGTGCTCTGGGTAATACTGGGGTTGCTAACTGTGATTTCCTGGCCTTGATGTCATATGTCTGGGTATGGCTTTGCACCTCAGCCATATTACATGTGTTATCCCTGTACATCAGACATTGTGATATATAGTATGACCACCATATAAGAAATATGCAAAACCCGCTACACATTGGCCACAGGTGTCACACAGTCGCAACCACCTCTACACAGGATACGGGTTACAAACACACACTCACACGCACACACACACACACACACACACACACACACACACACACACACACACACACACACACACACACACACACCTGTCATGTTTGGGAGTAGAACCCCTACCTAACTAGTGTATAACAGTACAGAAATACTCAGTTATAGTATGCACCATGGATATTACTGGAGTAGTCCTTGCCCATAAGCGTATTTCACAATGACTGACATCAGCAGTATTGCCAAAGTAGAGCATTTAAAATGACTGCGAGAGACTAGCCTAAGATGCATTGCTCTCTACACAGACAGTGACACACACAATACATCCGGAACTGCCATGTGTGGGGATGGAACTCAGAGCAACACACAAATCGAACCTCCTGCACGGGAACAATTGCATGGCACCAAAATTAAGATAAATCCAGAAAAACAAGCGGAGCCAGCAAACTGTGACCTAAAACACTATTTATTCTTTATAGTAACATAAAAACAGTTGACCAGACCGGTTTCAGCTGGTAAGAACACACAGCCTTCATCAGTGTAAAACAAAACAGTCAAATGCTGCAGTTTAAATACATACAGATGTCATACTATTGGCTCATCTTCAAAATTGCTCATTAAGGCCAGGTGGGAACAATCCACCTAGCTTTACAATCCATTTCTTTTCTTTAGAGTCTAAGATAGAATGCCATCCGGTTTTATTAGATTTGTTGCCCTTAACTATGTCAATAACCACAAAAGTGAATTTAGCAGTTTTGTGTGTCTGACTATGTTTGTACAAAGCATTATTAACTTTCTTGTTTTTAATATTACTTACATGTTCAGAAATTCTGAGCCTGAGAGGGCGAGAAGTCTGTCCAATGTAAAAGGATCCACAACTGCATGTGGCCAAATAGACTAGCCAGTCACTGCTACAGTTGCAAAAAATTGGATGTCATACACCCTGGGACAATTCCTACTCGTGAATTGTTTGGATTTCATGATATTGTCACAATTAATGCAGTGGCCACATGGGAAGTATCCGACAAGAGGTACACCGGTCAAAGTAGTTTGTAGTGAATAAGTATACCCTGTGTCATGTGTATGTTTGTAGTGGTTAAAGCAAGATGCCAAATTCTTACCTTTGCGAAAATAAAACAAGCATCTATCCGGTATGATGTTGGCTACTTCTAGATCACATTGTAAAATGTTCCAGTGTCTGTTGATGCTATTGATTAATAAATCAGAGTTCCTGGTGTAAGTTGTTAAAACCTGCTGGGTTGTGGTTCATCATGGTTACGTGATTTGTAGGATAATAAATCCTCCCTGTGTAATGTATTGGCCCAATTGCTGGCTTGCAGAACATGTCCCATGTGATATCCCCTGGATCTGAATCTATTGAGAAGGTCCCATCTATGTTCTTGGAAAGCTTCGTCATGGGAACAAATACGCCTCATGCGTATGAATTGGGATTTCGGGATGTTCTTAGCAATGTGAGGAGGATGAAAGCTTGATGCATGGAGGACAGTGTTGTATTCGGAGTGCTTCCTGAAGACCTGTGTACTTAGAGTATGCTCAGGTTGTCTGTTGATCAAGACATCAAGAAAAGTAATTGTACTTACATGGTAGTTGACTCTAAACTGTAGACCCCATTTGTTGTCATTCAAGTAAGAAATGAATTCAGTTAGATACTCCACATCTGACCTCCATACCATCCAGCAGTCATCCAAATAAAGTCTCCAGATGTTGATTTCCTCCAGATATATGTTATGGCTGTTATCATAAATGATTTGATCCTCAATAAAGGCCATGAAGAGGTCAGCATATATGGGGGCAAAAGATGCCCCCATTGCTGTCCCCTTGGTCTGCCAAAAACAAGTATCCTGATAAAAGAAGACGTTATTTGTAAGGGCATGTTCTGCAAGACCAACCAGAAAGGAGTTAAAATCTGGTTCATATAAATGTGCCACATTAAGCCAATGGGCCAAAGCTTCCAAACCTGCCTTGTGTGGAATGTTAGTATACAGAGCACTGACATCAAGTGTGCACATTAACCAACCCGGTTCCAACTGTGTGTCTGAAATAATTTGTAAGAATTCAGTGGTATTCTGTAGACGAGAACGGACATATGACAATAGAGGCTTCAAATATTTAGTCAAGAAAATGGATAATGGTTCTATGATATACCCCCTGCCTGACAGTATAGGTCTACCTGGTGGGTTGACTGGATCCTTGTGTATCTTGGGTAGAAAATAGATATATTGGTTTGCAGAGTCCTGAATTGTTAGCTGCTGAAGCACGGTGGTGGTAATAATTTTATAATAAGTCATTTTCTTGACTAAATATTTGAAGCTTTGGTCTTGCAGAACATGTCCTTACCAATAACATCTTCTTTTATCAGGATACTTGTTTTTGGCAGACCAAGGGAACAGCAATGGGGTCATCTTTTGCCCCCATATATGCTGACCTCTTCATGGCCTTTATTGAGGATCAAATCATTTATGATAACAGCCATAACATATATCTGGAGGAAATCGACATCTGGAGATGTTATTTGGATGACTGCTGGATGGTATGGAGGTCAGATGTGGAGTATCTAAATGAATTCATTTCTTACTTGAATGACAACAAATGGGGTCTACAGTTTACAGTCAACTACCATGTAAGTACAATTACTTTTCTTGATGTCTTGATCAACAGACAACCTGACCATACTCTAAGTTCACAGGTCTTCAGGAAGCACCCCAAATACAACACTGTCCTCCATGCATCAAGCTTTCATCCTCCTCACATTGCTAGGAACATCCCGAAATCCCAATTCATACGCATGAGGCGTATTTGTTCCCATGAAGAAGCTTTCCAAGAACATAGACGGGACCTTATCAATAGATTCAGATCCAGGGGATATCACATGGGACATGTTCTGCAAGCCAGCAATTGGGCCAATACATTACACAGGGAGGATTTATTATCCTACAAATCACGTAACCATGACGAACCACAACCCATCAGGTTTGTAACAACATATGCCAGGAACTCTGATTTATTAATCAATAGTATCAACAGACACTGGAACATTTTACAATGTGATCTAGAAGTAGCCAACATAATACCGGATAGATGCTTGTTTTCTTTTCGCAAAGGTAAGAATTTGGCATCTTGCTTTAACCACTATAAACATACACATGACACAGGGTATACTTATTCACTACAAACTACTTTGACCGGTGTACCTCTTGTTGGATACTTCCCATGTGGCCACTGCATTAATTGTGCCAAAATCATGAAATCCAAACAATTCACGAGTAGGAATTGTCCCAGGGTGTATGACATCCAATTTTTTGCCAACTGTAGCAGTGACTGGCTAGTCTATTTGGCCACATGCAGTCATGGATCCTTTTACATTGGACAGACTTCTTGCCCTCTCAGGCTCAGAATTTCTGAACACATAAGTAATATTAAAAACAAGAAAGTTAATAATACTTTGTACAAACATAGTCAGACACACAAAACTGCTAAATTGACTTTTATGGTTATTGACATGGTTAACGGCAACAAATCTAATAAAACCGGATGGCATTCTATCTTAGACTCTAAAGAAAAGAAATGGATTGTAAAGCTAGATGGATTGTTCCCACCTGGCCTTAATGAGCAATTTTGAAGATGAGCCAATAGTATGACATCTGTACGTATTTAAACTGCAGAATTTGACTATTTTGTTTTACACTGATGAAGGCTGTGTGTTCTTACTAGCCGAAACCGGTCTGGTCAATTGTCTTTATGTTACTATAAAGAATAAATAGTGTTTTAGGTCACAGTTTGCTGGCTCCGCTTGTTTTTCTGGATGGAACCCAACCATGCTTCTAATTGACATTACAGCAATATGCAGTTAAACTCGGAACTATAATATATAACATTAAGTATCCTGTTTTTTGCTTATTTTGTTCTTTATTTCTTTGTTATTTATAGCACTTTGTGTACTGTGTATTTTTCTAGCTAGTTTCACTGTGTGTGAGGTATTAACTGGAAATTGTCCACTTTTATTAAGCATCTGTTGGGTTGTTTGTTTTTGATAACTTGTTGCAGTTAAACTCTTTTTTCTAGAGGCTCCTTTAGCTGTTTAAAACTTTCATTTAAAGGCTCACTGCTGCTTTTCAGCTGTGAGAAACATTTCTGCAGTTTGTTTCTAAATAGTGGGGTATTTGTAGCATTTCCATATTCAGGCTTGTATTTGGGCCTAGTGTTTGTGGAGGCTGTGTGTCTGAGCACATATTCAGGGACATCTTGGTTTAGCCAAAGCCATCAGGCATTTCAGTGAGAGAGAATTGTTTGAGGTCATTGGCTGACTGAGGTCACCTGGACTACAGCTTAGACTAAGCACCTCATTGGTTCTTTTGGGATTTCTTTCTTAAAAGCTGTCTCAGGTTTCAACTTTCTGTTACCTAAGAAGTTAAGTTGTGAGTGTTTCTGCCATTTTGCACTGAGCTAATCGAAGGAAGGACACTGAGCAAACTCCGAACAATAATATATAACAATAAGTATCCTGTTTTTTGCTTATTTTGTTCTTTATTTCTTTGTTATTTATAGCACTTTGTGTACTGTGTATTTTTCTAGCTAGTCTCACTGTGTGTGAGGTATTAACTGGAAATTGTCCACTTTTATTAAGCATCTGTTGGGTTGTTTGTTTCTGATAACTTGTTGCAGTTAAACTCTTTTTACTAGAGGCTCCTTTAGCTGTTTAAAACTTTCATTTAAAGGTTCACTGCTGCATCTCAGCTGTGAGAAACATTTCTGCAGTTTGTTTCCCACCCTCCCTCCTTGTTGGTATAGTGTTTTTATAGTTAGTGGCTTTGCAGTTGCCCGCCCCTAGTGTAAATTTGATCTGGGACCCTCCTCCCAGTCTAGTGTCATTACCTCATTCTACCCAGTACAGGGAGAACATTTGAGAAGGCCAATCAGCTTAGTTTCTGCTACTCCTTTCTCTCTTTCCACTAAAAAAAAAAAAAAAAAAAAAAACTTTTTCTAGGCTTGTTTCCTGCCTTTCCTGTGAGTAGTCTAGCCTTGATATAGATTTGCTGTGTCCAGGACTATTTGTAGGCTTCTAGGCCCCCAAGCCTTTCTGTGTCAGAGGGAAGCCTTCTAGCTTAATTTTGTTTCTTAGAACTGGCCAGTTTTTTGTTTCAGCTCTTGTTCAGAACTTATTGTAAGCACTAAATAAGCTACAAATTACTACAGCACTCAACTTTCCTCACTGTCTAGAGGAAAACAGTTTCTAGTACTTAACAAATAAGCACCTATCCAGGCATGTCTAAGGGTCAGCCCCCAGTGTTTTCTCTTGTCTACCTGATGAATCTGGGCATCTTGGGGCAATGCAGTAATTGCCTCATGTACACAGACAACCCTCTCCTCCTACCACCCAACACTACAACCTGTGAGAGATGCACTTATATAGCCAAACTGGAAGCAAAGCTCTCTTCACCCAAGACTGGTCTAGACAGTCAAGAGGAGAAGGTAAACACTGGCACCACACCACACTCAGCACATAGTCCCTCAAAACCTACACCACCAAAACACACACATAGAAACACAAAACACACACATACATTCGCGGAGGCTCTCAGTAAAAACCTGCCCAAGCAACAGGGACCTCCAAAGCAGAAACACAAGCAACCTCCACCCCCCCAACACAACCCAAATGACACATAGCCCACAAACTCAGTGTGCCACTCAACCACAGCCTATAAGGCATAACAACGTACCCAACACTCTAGTCATAGGTGACTCTATAGTCAGGCACACTGATGTTCCACTCACCAGGCTAAACAAGGAGAAAGTTACTGTCAGCTGCCTGTTGGGTGCCAGAATCTGCCACATAATGCATGCACTCAGGTCACTCCACAACAAGTACAAATATGACTCTGTCATTGTCCATGTTGGTGTGAATGACCTGAGACATACCTCCTTGGACTACATGAAAAGGGACATGGAGGAGCTGTCCGATCTTGTAGCCCAGGCAGGTATGACCCTAGCCCTGAGTAGCATCCTGCCATCACCCAGAATGATACCACAGTACAAGGACAAAATGATTGACTTAAACAATTGGCTAAGCTTCTGGTGTCATTCTAAGGGGATCCAGTATCTGTCTGCCTGGGATGACATGATCGACAAGCCATGATGCTTTGCCAGAGATGGCCTGCACCTGTCTCCCCTGGGATTCCAGATACTGGCTAAGGCTCTAGCCACCCCTATAGTGCCTTTTTTAGGCAAGGTTCAAATGACAAATTCACCACCCTAACAGGTACAGGCAAGAAGAATCTGAGGGTATTGCTACTCAATGCTAGAAGTCTAAACCTCAAAATGCACTCTCTCGAGGCACTCTTTAAAATGGAGAACATCGACATCTGTGCAGTGACAGAGACCTGGTTCAAGGCTCCAGAGAGTACCCCTGCATTACCAGGCTATAATTCATACCACACCTTTCGGCCACCTAACCTGGACCGAAACACTAAAGGCAGAGGTGTGTCCATATTCATTAAGGATATTCACATCTCCAGGCTAGTTGCTCAGCATAATGCATCTGAGATTATCCAAATGCAACTAACTCTGGGCAAGACCGCAATCCAAATTGTAGCTTGCTACAGATCTCCCACCATGTCCCAGGATTCCCACTCTTCATTTCTTAATACACTGGAAAATATTAGGGTACAACCTAACACCCTAATAATGGGCGATTTCAACTACCCTACCATTAACTGGGAAAACTACTCATGTACCAACTCTTGTGCTCAACGTTTTCTGGAATTCATAAATTCCAATGCCATGGATCAACTTATCCACACCCCCACCAGGGGCAGCAATATCCTAGACCTGGTTATTACCAACATTGGCAACCGGTGCTCCACACCAGAGGTCAATTCCTTGTTGGTCAGATTCGACCATAAGCTAATCACCCTAGACATCCACATCCCTCCCCCACCCCCATTAGGGAAACCACAGTAAAAAATTTCTCCAAAGCCAACTTCACGCTTCTTAAGACAGAAGTGGCAAACTTCACGACACCCATGCTGATGGACAATAGAGGTATGACTGCTGAATCCTACACAAATGCACTTTATAAGCACTTAGATGAGTGCATGGATCGTGCAATCCCTAACAGAACCAAGATGCTATCCTCCAAAAAAAGGAAGCCAATCTGGTGGTCCCCTGCCATAAACAAATTCTACAACAGAAGAAAGAAACTGTTGCAAAAAAGAGTAAAATCCCATGATTGGAGAAACTCCCTGGTCAGCTTCAGTAAGAAGCTGAGATCCCTCATAAAATCCTCCAAAGCTAGTTATGAAAACAAAATTGCCACTGACTCTAAAGACAACCACAAAGCATTCTATAGCTATGTCAAGAATCTCAATGGTAACACTGAGATCTGCTCTGAGTTACAGCACAATGGCACTAAATATATAGAACCAATGGATATTGCCAACATCCTGGCAGATAGGCTCAGTGCTAACTTTGCCCCTCTGTCATCCCCTAAAGGGCCCATCTCTATACCAGAAGAATGCAAAGTTCCTGTAATCACAGCTGCACAGGTAGAAAACACACTATCCAAAGACAAGAACACAGCATCCATGGGACCTGATGACATCCCAGGCTGTGTTCTACATGAACTACAGAACGAACTGGCACCCCACCTAAGTACCATGTTCAATCATAGTCTCACCTCAGGCTATGTGCCTACTGAATGGTGCACAATGACAGTTATCCCACTCCACAAAGGGGGAGCCACCACAGACCCCAGATACTACCGCCCCATTAGCCTAACGAGCCTGGTCTGCAAGGCTATGGAGCGTATCATCATGGAACTTATAAACAATGGCATTGGTAATCTCCAAACTCAAGACCCCACCCAGTTCGGGTTTGTAAAAGGCAGACCATGTCTCCTAAACCTGATAGACTTCTTTGAAGCAGTCACCAAAGCCGTAGATGAGGGTAAGGTGGTTCACACAGCCAATCTAGATCTCGTCAAGGCTTTTGACAACACCCCCCACTCTGGAATTATAGATAAACTCACTAAACTAGGTATAAATCCCTATGTCACAAGATGGGTTGCCAACTGGCTCACTGACAGAACCCACACTGTGAAAGCAGCAGACTCCAAATCCAGCTTCAGACCAGTGACAAGTGGAGTACCACAGGGTTCAGTCCTGGGTCCTCTCCTGTTTGGTATCTACTTCTCTGAAGTACAGGCCAACACAGAAGGTCTTTGGCTAATGAAGTTCACAGATGACTGCAAACTAGGAGCCATAATCAAAACTCCAAAAGATGTGGACATCCTACAAAAGGGCCTTGCTGAGACAGGTGCCTGGTGTCAAAGCCATGGCCTCAAGCTCAATGCCAAAAAGTCCATTGTCATTCCTTTTGGTAAAAACTCAGTACCCATGAACTACCACATAGGTGGTAGTCTACTTAACACCGAAAGTGTGATAAGAGACCTTGGGACACAGGTGGACAGTAGTCTCTCCTTTGATAATCACATCACCACAGTAGTCAGGAAATCCTTCTATGTGGCACACCTCATCACAAAAGGTTTCTCATCCAGGAAAAAAGAGGTCATTGTTCCCCTCTACCCGTCACTCATTAGACCCATTATAGAGTTCAATGCCCCTTTTGGTATGTACCTCACAAGACATCTACAGCAACTGGAATGGCCACAGAAATACCTCACAAAGAGGATTACCGGCCTCACAGAGATGCCCTATGCAGACCGTCTCAAAAAACTGCAGCTTTACTCCATTGCATATCGCCTACTCAGAGGCAATCTCTGCCTAACACACAAAGCTATGTCAATCCCAGAGCTTTTAGACATGCTCCACTTAAAGAAATCCCAATCCCTACGAGCTACATGCTCTAGGGACCTAAACCTCATCACCACAATAAACAGAACATGCTGGAGGGATAGATTCCTGTCCCAGAGACTTCTCATACTCTGGAACAAGCTACCTATCTATATCAAACAAAGCTCCTCATTAACACTCTTTAAGAAAAATCTTGATGATTGTATGGGAGATAGGAAATTCACCCCGGGGATCATTTCTGTGGCTCTGCTCGACAGTGGCACAGGAAAATAATTTTCTTGGGTGGTGAAAGCCAGGGTACCTTTGGCTAGGCTTATATAGGCCCTAGGGCCAATAGCCTAGTACCGACCTATGAACCTATGAACCTATGTTACGGGACGTTCTATGGAGATTACTGGGCTACGATTGTCCCAGGGGTGTATTTCAAGGTGCGTGACATCGGCAGCCTTGCCAAAGGTGGGTATTTGACTTGTAAGGGGTGTGAGTATCCTAAAAAGAATTGCTCTCTACACAGTCAGACATGCACACAATTAGAGACACACACACTAACATGTGCAGTTGCCATTTTTGGGGTTAGAACTCATACCTAACTACTTTATCACACTACAGCAGTACACAGGTATGGGATGCGCTACAGAGTTTATTTGGCTACAACCTTCCCAGGGGTGTATTTCTAGGTGGGCGACATCAGCAGCCTTGCCAAAGTTGGGTATGTGAAATGTAAAGGGTGTGAGTACCCTAAAAGCATTGCTCTCTACACAGTTAGACATGCATGCCTACACACACAGTCAGCAGGTTGGTGGCTAAAACTCCTAACTAACTCCTTAATCACACTATGGCCATACGATGTTATGGGATGTGCTATGGAGATTACTGGGCTATGATCATCCAAGAAGTGAATTTCAAGTTACGTGACATCAGCAGCCTTGCCAAAGGTGGGTATTTGACTTGTAAGGGGTGTGAGTAGCCTAAAAAGCATTTCTCTCTACACAGTCTGTGACAGACAGGCATGCACACTTATGCACACGGAGACTCACACATGCACAGTTGCCACGTCTGGGGTTTGACCTCCTTCCCAACTACATTATCACACTACAGCAGTACGCAGTTACAGCATGCGTTACAGAGATTACTGGGCTACAGCTTTCCCAGGGAAGTATTTCTCGTTGGGTGACATCAGCAGCCTTGCCAAAGTTGGGTATGTGAAATGTAAGGGGTGTGAGTACCCTAAAAACATTGATCTCTACACAATCAGACATGCACACATACACACACAGTTGGCAGATCAGGGGATAGAACTCCCAACTAACACCTTAGTCAAACTATGGCCATAATACGATGTTACAGGATGTGCTACAGAGATTATTGGGCTACAAAGGGGTGTGAGTAGCCTAAAAAGCATTGCTCTCTACACAGTCTGTGAAAGACAGGCACACACACATATGCACACAGAGACTCATACACACAGAGTTGCCACATCTGGGGTTTGACCTCCTTCCTAACTACATTATCACACTACAGCAGTAGGCAGTTCCAGCATGCGCTACATAAATTACTGGGCTACAGCTTTCCCAGGGGAGTATTTCTAGGTGGGTGACATCAGCAGCTTTGCCAAAGTTCGGTATGTGAAATGTGAGGGGTGTAAGTACCCTAAAAGCATTGCTCTCTACACAATCAGTGAGAGACAGACACACACACGAACAGTGACACACACCCACACACACAGTTGCCATGTCTGGGGTTAGAACTCCTACCTAACTTGTCTTTCACACTACAGCAGTACGCAGTTATGGGACACGCCATGGAGATTACTGGCCTACAACTCTCCCAAAGGTGTATTTCACATTGGATAACCTTAACAGGCGTGTCAGGGTACCGCTATGGGGTGCTCGGTGTGTGCATGGCCCATGCACCATTCATGTAGGTGTGACACGCCACAAGCAGCCACACACAGGGTCATATGTCACAGGTGCATGTATAGGACAACTAGCTGACTACGTCCTTGTACAGCCGTGTTGCACAGCTGGCATGTGGACCACATAGTCTGTAGTGCTGACAGGTACTGGTTGCTAGTAACTGCAGTGTGTGACATCTGCACCTGATGTGTTTGGGGATCTTTGGCTTTGTGCTGGATGGGACAGGTGTGAATGACTCCTTGTCATGGTCACCCTCTTCCACACATCTATATCCATCTACCTTTGACTTATTATGGCATGTTGTCCTTACATATATGTCTGTATTCCTATCCACTGTGTGTGCAAGGCATAAGTGGTGCATACTGACATGTGTCTGCAGTAGCATTTGCAACCGCTGGATGTGTCTGGTCCACTGGTGTTTGCATACATGGCCTTCATGTGTTTAAGTGTGTGAGTATGCCCAGTATGACCTTTCAGTATGTTGATGACTGACATTGCCTTCATTTCTCTAAGTGTGTGTGAGCATGCCCAGTAAGGCCATCCATTTTGCATGTGTGGAGCATGTTGGGTGGTTTGTACTGCACAGCTGACCTTTGTGTTGTACACCGACAGGTAGCATGCTGTGTCTTCAGGGTATCCACCGATCATTTGGCATTGACTGTTGCAACATGTCTGCATAACGGGGGGTACACCTGACTATTTCTATGTTTCTACACAGGATTGGGGGGGCGCACCTGACTGTCACTATATTTCTATGCGGGGTGGGAGGGCACACCTGACAGTTGTATACATTTGCTAGGACTGTACTGGTATGTCCTGTAATCCATTTCAGTCAGTAGTATTACCTATCATGCTGGCTAAGCCCTACTGGTGTACTACCATTCTTAAATTTTGATTGCATACACATTAGTTTCTGACTTCCTAGCAATCACAACTGACATTCCACTACCTGGTCTGCTGTAGTCTGTCCATGTAGGCTTGGGTGGGGGTTACCAATACCCCCTCATTCAGACGCCATAGTACGGCATTTGTTTGTGTTTGTCTACACCTGTCCTGCTGGCTGTGACTGTTGTTGGGTATGTGATCCCCCTTCTGACTGGCATGTGTGAGTCCCTTATCTTGTGGGTGCCCCAGTATTGAGGGTGGTGCTGCAGAGCTGTCTATGTCAGATGCACGTAGTACACTGCCTACGCATGGTTAGGCACAGGTAGGGTAATTTTTGGCATCCCTTTTACTGTATGTGAGAGTCAGAGAGAGGTGCTATTCCCTGAGTCCCTCCCATGTCAGTGTATGTGCTATGCGTTGCTTCTTTGCCAGGGCCAGGGCATACTGGGCATGCCTCCTTCTGCCTACTGGGGCAGGCTCAGGTTGTTCCTCCTCTTAGTCACTCTGTGCCTGTGCAGGCCTTGGCATTGGTGGGGGGCTATGTGGCCCTGCCCCTTGCTGCTCCTGCTGCAGCTGTTTCTGCAGGATCATATCGTGTAGCATGGCACATACAAGGATAATTTGGGTACATGTAGTTGGTGAGTACTGCAAAGCTCCACCACATGTGTCCAGGCACCAGAACTGTGATTTGTGCATCCCAAACACACGCTCTATTATGATTCTTGTTTGTGCATGTGCCTCATTATGGAGTTCTTTTTCGGGTGTGTGTGCATTTCTGATGGGTATCATCAGCCACGGCTCAAGTGCGTATCCAGCATCCCCTACTAGGTGACCATGTGGGATGTCCCCATTGGCAAATTTCTGGTACAGCTGCATCAGATGCCAGATGTGGTAATCGTGATGACTTCCAGGGCAGCCAGCACACATGTTCAGCATTATGCTCTGGGTATCGCACATGACCTGACAGTTGATGAAGGGGAAGCCCTTGCAGTTGATGCAGACCCTACCCTGCTCATCGGGTGGTGCTTTGATGCATATGTGCATGCAGTCTATTGCACCCACTACCTCAGGGTATTCTGGTATTTGCTGGAAGAGATGCATACTGCTGGTCAATGCCTCACGGGTGAGGGGGAAATATATGTGCTCACCAACATGTTGTTGCCATGGCATCCAGGAACTGGTGGAGTACCCTGGATGCTGATGCCTGTGAGATCCCCATCATATCCCCAGTTGGCCTTTGGAAGGTACCTGTAGCTAGTATTCTTAGGCCTACACATACCTTTGTTTCCACTGGGATGGGTTCCCCTCTGTTAGTTTTGTGTGTCAGGCGTGGCTGGCACAGCTCAACAATCTGCTGTAGGAGGTCCCTGTCCACCCTATAGCGCTCCACTATCTCCAGCTCATGTAGCCCTTGGCAGGTTGCCATGGGTCTGTACACTCTTCTCCATCTCCTTACTGTGGGTTGGTCAGCAGCATTCCCATCCTCACCACCCTCTGCCTCTTCCACAAGTTGTATGATAGCTATTGCAGCCCCTAACGTTTTGCTGTTGTGAGTGTTTAAAGTCCCTGCTTGTTTACACCGGTGATGTAGGGTGTGGGAAAATCTAGAGGGGTAGGTGTTTGCATAGTTTATAGTGATGTTCTTGGCTTCTTACTGCAGCTTTCCCTTCCCATTGCCCTTCTGATTCATCCCGGGGATGTGCCACGCAATCGGTGTACTCCAATGTGCACACTGCTGCTATTTCCTGGGTTCACTTCCTTTATCTTCCTGTAGTTCCCATTGCACAGCATGCACACCTGCTTACACTTTGTCATACGTGCTGTGCAGGTTTAGACACACCTCCTGGCCTTGCTGTGCTAAGCTGGATGCAACCCCGAGCCACAGGGCTCCAATCCACTGACAGTATGCCTGACACTCCCACACATGATGTCACGTACCTGCTAGTCTTGCACTCAGCTATTCATACTCTTACACTGTTGGGACCTGCCTCACATGCTGGGGAAAACCAGGATTTACTATCCTTTCTATCATTTGCATAGAATTGCCTGCTAATGCATAGTTACATGTGTCACACTGTGCCTCCCCCCTTAGCAACCACTATTCACTGGCCAGGTTGTCTTTTGCCTGCCATTGACTTGCATGGTGGAATACTGATTTTAGTTAGACTGCTTTTTTAGGTTTATTTTCTTATTTCCACACCTGTCCCGTTTGTGTACCGCTGCCCTATGCTTCAATGGCCATGATCAGCTGACATATCATAAAAGCTGTATTTTGTACATTTTGCATTGTTTGCAATGCCAATGGCCTTCTACTTGGCCATTGGCATGCTTCCTCAATGATATGCAGCCTTTACTTGGCACTGTCATAGCTCCGTTTTGAAGTTTGCAGTACCGTACTTGGTTACTAACCGAGTACATTTCTGCATATTATGCTAGTCCTGCACACCCTGATTCCTGTTTCCTGGATGGCATATTTACCTCATTTGCATGGTTTTCACCTGCAAATGGGATGATTTGTATATGGGGGCTGGGAACCTGCAGCATTAGTGCTACAGCGCTCGCACACATCAAACGTGCATGTACGTGGATCGCTCGGCCCATATTGGCAAAATATTCTCCTACACTAATCATGCACGCTGTGCAAGCTTTTGAGAATCTGGGGGAAAGTTATTTTTCATTTCATTTTTTATTTTTGTTATTTTCCAATAACAATTCCAAACTGTAGTTAGCAATGTTAACTTTGTTTTAAGAAGCTGGCATAAAATATTCACTATTGTGTAAAAATGTCAGCATTTTTGAAGTTTATGTGAACTAGTCCATTATCGCCACCCCTCCCCCTTGTCGAGCTTCTTGATCCTGATTCCTTTGTTATTAGACAGCTCCGACAAGACTTTTTGTTCTTTTTTACCTAAGTTGAACTCCTGTGATGTGGAGACTTGACTGTGTGTATCCCTAAGATTGAATTCACATAGCCTTTCACCCTGAGGGATTCAACATTTAGTCTATGCAGCTTAGTAACTTCACTTGCAACTGGTTTGTTGTTGAGTGTTAATCTCAAATTAATCTTTTTAGCAAACAATTTAACTGATTTCAGTGTTAACACAGTTGAAAGCCAAAATCAATAGAGTTGTTCTTACAGATCAAAGCCACACTGGTGGTCAGTCTAATATGGCAAAATTGTATCCAGACAATGCCAAATGACATGCTTCCATTTACTTGGAAGTGTTAACGGGAAGAAGGACTGCAACTGGACAGAACCCCATCATAATGTGTACGGGTATAGATCAACTGGACCATTTTTCTACTAGTTTTCCTACTAATAGTGGTGATTTTTTAACTTGGCTTAACAAAGAATATTACTTTGACCCAGAAGAAATTAATTTTATGAGGGTAAAAAAACTTTGGCTCATTCTCTGTTTGGAATTCCAAAAGTCCACAAATCTACCACCCCCCCCCCCCCATGAGACCAATAGTTGTTGCTAAGGGCTCTAAAACAGAGCCACTAGCAAAACTCAAAGACTCAAAATTGAAGGACTTTTTCAATGACAAGGACATGTTTTCAAGTATTCTTGGCACCTGTTGAAATGCTTAGCAGGTTGTGAGTTCAAACACATTGTGTTCCTCACAATCAATGTGTAGAATTTATCTTTTAGTATCCCCCACAATGAAGGCACGGAGTACTTTAGGGAAACCATGGTAGTGGACTCTAAATTAACACATAATTTAATGTATGTGTTGCCCACCCTCATGGACATGGTATTGAAAAATAACTTCCCCTTTTTTGAATGGAGAACACTTCAAGCAGACAAAGACATTTGTTACTTTTGTAATTCAATGAGATTTCATATTTGTAGAAATTCCTAGTTCTGTTTATAAATGTTCATGGATCTGTTCTGGTACTTTTAAGTGTATCTTTATACTAATCAATTCAGGTGATTCAGTGTTTTAATGTAATTCATTTAATTGATGACAGAAAGCTGGTTGTGTTGTACCATTTAAATTATTGTGTTTTATGTTGCAGTTATCTGATGAAGTTCTGTTTTATTCATTAAAGCAGTACTTCCCAAATTTTTTTGACTTACATACCCCTTGGCAGTCCATTTCCCTAAACTGTACCCCACATATTGTGGTATATGAAAGCAAAATGTGTGTAATTTTGGTACCCTCCCCACGCAACAATTCCAGTGTCCCATTACTTGGCTATTTCTCCATTTCTCCCCAGTTGCCATAAACACTGTTCAAAACTTTGTGTGCATACTGTTTTCTGCATTACTTCTACACTTATTACAAATATTTGGATTTAATTTAAAACTTTTATTTCAAATTGTATATCACAAACACTGATAGACATTTGCTAAAGAAAGCAATACAGTCTCACAATGAAAACAGACTTAGTATTAAAACTTCTCTGCCTTTGAAACTCACATTCACTGAAACATCATTGAAACCCATATTCAAAGAAAATGCATCTGGCCAGTGGCAGATTAAGTTTACCTTTGGGTTGTTTACAAATCATAGGCCCCTTGCACACATTTTAGGACCATGCAGAAGTTCTTTGCTTCACCTTCCTGATTGTATTAAATTATAATATAATAATTAAATTATATTCCTTGTATAACACAGCACTACTTGTTAGAGCATGTTTAAAATATCCAAACAAACCACAAACAAAAACTAAAACTGGTAAAAACAGGCACAGCAGGAAACCATAAAAGCCGGCAAAAAATAAACAAGTACTGTCACACCAATACGGAATAAAATAAAGAAAAAATCTTTAATGTGAGCGCTTTCGGCAAGCACATTAACTTGCCTTCTTCAGACAAACAGTTGTAAAACAGTTTTGGTTCTCCTTATATACTATTAAGCTAAGTAAGTTGATGAGTCAGCCTACTTAACAAGCAAGAAATCTTTAAAGTAGCCTCGCCGCTCAACATGAAGTAAACCATAAGTTACTATATAAATCTTAAAGGAATATATATCAGACACCAATAGATGTTATAAACACATAATTTCAACAAAATTACCAAATTATTAACTAAAAACTATAAACTTAACAATATATGAACATCAAATAAATAAATATAAATGTAAAATATGATAGAAAAGCTATAAGTAAAAATTAACAAAAACAGTAAATTCAGAAATCTGTCTAAGTAAACCAGAGATGTATGTGTATGTATAACCCTTTAAAGTCATTGTTTAAGTGCCAAATATCTCAACATACATTTGAAAGAAAGGCTCTCATTCAAACCCGGAAAGACTTGTGCTCTAGTCTTAATCTGCCATATAAGCTCATCAATTTCCAGAAGGACTTGCCATGGTCCTCCCCTAATGTCAATGCTCCTATGTTGTAAAACTGCAAATTTAAAAGCATGATCAGGGTAGTCTAAAATGTGTTTGGCCAGTGCATTATTTTATTACTTTCTATCAAATGTATGTTGAGATATTTGGCCCCTAAACGATGACGTTAAAGGGTTATACATACACATACATCTCTGGTTTACTTAGACAGATTTCTGAATTTACTGTTTTTGTTAATTTTTACTTATGGCTTTTCTATCATATTTTTATATTTATATTTATTTATTTGATGTTCATATATTGTTAAGTTTATAGTTTTTAGTTAATAATTTGGTAATTTTGTTGAAATTGTTATGTGTTTATAACATCTATTGGTGTCTGATATATATTCCTTTAAGATTTATATAGTAACTTATGGTTTACTTCATGTTGAGTGGCGAGGCTACTTTAAAGATTTCTTGCTTGTTAAGTAGGCTGACTCATCAACTTACTTAGCTTAATAGTATATAAGGAGAACCAAAACTGTTTTACAACTGTTTGTCTGAAAAAGGCAAGTTAATGTGCTTGCCGAAAGCGCTCACATTAAAGTTTTTTTTCTTTATTTTATTCCGTATTGGTGTGATAGTACTTGTTTATTTTTTGCCGGCTTTTATGGTTTCCTGCTGTGCCTGTTTTTACCAGCATATTTAAAATATATATTTTTGAACATTTTTTCAGTGAGTAAGCAGTAAAAAAAAAACATATGAACCAATAATGACAAAACCGCCAAATTCAGAACATTTCAAACATAAAAGGATTCTCAGACTTCTGTCATTACAATCTACCAGTATCAGTCAATATGCACAATCTCTGCAGAAGTAGCTGTCACTGAATAATTCCACATTAAAGAGATCAGAGACTAATGAAAAGGTTGCTGCTAGCAAGCAACTGTATATTTCACTGTTTCATCTTGACTAAGCCAATGGCCTTTTTTCATGGCAGACCTAAGCTGATATTCATACTGACTTGGGGAAATTTGTCCAGGGCAACTGGGAACTTCCGCTGTTCTTTTTAATTCATGCTGTAGAATGTTTTACATCTGTTCTCAGAACCAACACTGACAGATGGAGTTTTATTTAACTTCTCATCAGAAGGATTACACACTCAGGAGTGCAGCACCCCTACTATATTGCACTGCAGTGTTAGTTTTGGAAAAATAATCCAACTACAAGCCATGGATTTTATTCCCACACCAAAACACCAAAGGTGTGTGCTGTATGTTGAGGCACTAAGACAGTAAGATTGTAGCAGTAACACACAGACACACACACACACACACACACACACACACACACACACACACACACACACACACACACACAGACACACACACACATGCACACATGCACACAGCAAAAACAAGAGCACTTTTGTCTTGATTTGGGTTCTCAATACTTGACCAAACATCTTTCCTGAGAGGATCAGTAGAATAGGTAAAATTAATAAAATTATTTCATATGTCTTGGAATATAGTCTGTATTTAAAACAAGCAAATGTAAATAATACAGAAGCAAGCAGAACAAACTTCTGTGGCAGAGTAAAGAACAAGGTAGTATGAAAGGGATCATTAAAAAAATGAGCAGAAACTCGGCATGGCTAAATATTTTGATACAACATGTGACATAGGACCATTGGGATTGACTGCAAAGAAAAATATACCTCTGTACTGTAAATATTTTTCATGAGTCATCCTATTTAACCCTGCAAATTCAGTGCCTGCTGCACTTGAAGAATAAATTGTCTGTATCACATCAAAAAAATAGTGAATGGATGGCAAACTGAAAACAGGTTCATTGTTACTAAGCATCTCATCCAAAGGGGGACATACTCAGGACTTCAGCACCCCAACCCCTTAAAATACAACATAGTATCAGCAATCCAAGTGCTGTAAACATTTACCCTGTTTAAACCAATTACTTGTCTTCAACTATTCTTTTCTAACATAATTGCACCGACTTGACACAGCCATTCAAGGTCTCTTCACATCAAATATTAAATCTGTCTCCAAGCAGTTTACCATACAACGTCTCTTCCTATTGGTTGAAAAGCTGTAAGGGTGAATAATCCAAAAGCTGGCAGACGTAACCCTTTCCTGTCCCCTTTCTACAGTCTTTTGACTCATAAACATCCGCAGAGAGAACTTTGCAGCATAGATCCAAACTGCCACTGCCTAAAAAACTGCTTCTGCCCTTTGATCTTCATTAAGCAGGATCAGCTCTTACAGACTATAGGTTACAAAGATACCATCATTCATTTTTTTTTCTCCATACCCATACAAGTCCATGCACATACCCCTTGGGTACGAGTACCCTGAGTTGGGAATTGCTGCAATAAAGGAACAAAAGTGCTCAGTTTTTCATTATCGACCTTATGTGTCTTTCTTCAGCTGTGTTTCTGTTTTTATTTATTGTGGTTATTACTAGTTTGGTTCTTGGTAATCATGTAATGGCTGTGTTCTGCTTGCATCTGACAGACAAAACCGAAGGACACAGTATGTACCTGTACTTATAAGCTAACTTAGTGTGAAAACTGTAAATGAAATAAAAATGTTATATCACTGATTACTCTCATACTAACACAAGAATATGCCCTACGAGTACACACAAGTTAGCCATCCAATGCACCCCACACACAAACCTCTCAATCAATGTATATCCACACCAACCCCACAAGCACCCTCCCCCCCACTCCAACACACCCTCAACAAAACACGTAAAAAAGTTTATTTTGAACTCAATTATCAGCACAGTCTGTGTAACACCTCTACATTGAAGATAACACAGATTTATACTTTGCAATACATTTCTTCATTAATAATTTAGTAATTATCAGTACAGCATTACATAAGTGACACCAAACTGTCATAACCTTATCAATTACTGTGGAGTTTAATCTGGTAGAAATATGCAAACAGAACATATTTTCACTTTCCTGCCAACACAGATAATAACACCAGATCTTCCTACATGCCTACAATATCATTATCTCCAAAAAGTATGCAAGTGTGACTTTAAAATTAAATTACATTTGTCATATAGCATTCAATAGCATAATTATAGAAACATATAAATGGTTATGCCAAAAGTAAGGGATAATTTTATGTAACACCTCTACAATGAAGATAACACTGGTTTAAACTTTGCAATGCATTTCTTCATTAATAATGTAGTAATTATCAGAGCAGCATTACATAAGTAACACCAAACTGTCATAACAGCCTTATCAATTACTGTGGAGTTAAGTCTGGCAGAAATATGCAAACAGAACAAATTTTTACTTTCCTGTCAACACAGATAATAACACCAGACTTTCCTACATGCCTGCAATATAATAATCTCCAAAAAGTATGCAAGTGTGACGTTAAAATTAAATTACATTTGTCATGTAGCATTCAATAACATAAGTATAGGAACACATAAATGGTTATGCCAAAAGTAAGGGATTACATAAAAATTATCCAAATACTCTGCATCATTTACCATATTTCACTTTTGTACTGTGGTGCAAGGTGTAACTGGGGTGAATCAATGGAAAGAAGGTATTCAAACTATTGTTTGAATCCTGTTTATGTAACTCTTTTCCATACTTTATAATATTTCTATTTATTTCCACTTTAAGGTGCATTTGCTGTCCACTTGGCAATGCGCAAACACAGTTCACTACCAAAGGAAAAAAGTGAACAGTTTTGTTTAGGCTGCCTTAAGTAGCTCAAACACACTTAGCAATGGCGTGCTGCCTTCAGCACTCTGAACAGTACTCTGAGGAGAAAGTCTACACATCATGGGGTTATCTTGTGCTTACTGTATAAGAATAATGACTTTAGATAAATAATACATACTGCTACATGTTTGAATACAGCTAGAACATACTTTTTTAAAAAGGTGTAAGAAGCAAATTCTCAGAAATGTTTGAGTAGGACTCTAAAAGTAATGAAATGTGATAATGTTAAACATGATTCTTCCAAGCAATTTATCAGTAAGCCTTGTATAATTACAATATGCCTTTTAGCATATATGATGAATATATTACATGTATATACAACCTAAGGTATGTTCACCATCCTAGACATGGCAATAATTATGTGAAAATATCACTAGCATATGTATTACAGGCACAATAACTTTTTTGAAATCATCATGTCTCCTCACATATCCCCAGTATGTGTTTATGACCCTTATGTCTTCTGAGGTCTGCATGTAGCATAAACGACCTGTCTTGATCATCACATTCATCTGCATCCATGTGAACCATACATAATTGCAGAAGGAATGACTTTTACATAGGAATGCATTTCAAGGCAGGATTACAACCACACACACAGAGGCCTCTCAGGATTACAACCACACACATACATAGAGGCCTCTCTGAAGTGTATCGCCATTCATTTAGATAACAGTAAATGTCAGATTTCCATGATACCGGCATTACTCTGTATGGCTTCAATAGCCAGAAGTAGAATTTTTTTAATAAACTGATAATTATTTATAAGATCTTAACAACAGTCTGTTAGCATTCCAGTGGCAATATCATTTAATGCATTTAGTTGCAATTGTTTTGCCTTCTGCATTCCATGGGTTCTACTCCCATCTGGTACAAAAATAATTTAACATTGGGTAAGCTCCAAACTGATAATATGCCAAGACTCAGCCACCTTTCACTTTCCAAAGTGTAAACCTGCAGATCCACACCAGTATACAGTCCATTGTTGAAGACTGAAACTGTGACAATGGGGGGAGCACTACACATGTCACAACTCAATGACATGTTTCACACCTTTACTGCTATCTGCTGTAAGCAGTGCCAATCTGGCTGCCTAGGATTCTATCCATTTTCTGTCATGCAAATGCATTTGGCAAGGCTGTGCATGTTTGAGCAATACCAGTAATATGCAACATCTAAATTAGGTACCGATTCAGACATAGTTTGTAAGCTTGACTTTTGCATACATGGCTGACAGTGAAGAGAATGGTGCTGAATTAGAGCCCAAAAGGAGGTACTGAGGAGTCCGGGGTATTTCTGTCACTCCTTGTGAAGCACTACAGCAGTAGGATAATGCGGGGGGAATGCAGAGAGATTATACCAGAGGTCTCAGTATAAGGCCAAGGCTTGGAACAACTTAGTCAAGGCTGTCTCCACTTAGACTGGCATTCCACCTAATGGGGGACAATGACATCACCACTATAGTGATCTTAAAAAGCACATGTAGGGCCTGCTAAATCAATGGGAGGCTATATGTTTGGACTGGAAACACCTGTCTGTTGTGTATGTATTCTGGTCCATAATTTGCCCATGATATGGCAATACTCATTTAGTCAGCCAATGCAGTAACTCATTATGCTTTCTAATATTTATATTTATATTTATAAATGTATATTTGCCTTCTTTTTGTTTTCTAAAGCTGCAGAGGAGATTACTGCAAACCATGAGGTATACCAGGAAAGATGAACTCACCTGAGTGAAGCACAGGGTACATATGAATCAAGTAAAAATTAAAGCAATAATATTTTCATTCCCTCAAGCACTAGCATCTCTCAAAGGTATAGGTCATCATTCATGTCAAGCATGCATGCCTTCTCAAATAAGTGCTGGTGCTTCCATTAAGCATCTAGAATACCGGCATTACTCTGTATGGGTTCAATAGCCAGAAGTAGAATTTTTTTAATAAACTGATAATTATTTATAAGATCTTAACAACAGTCTGTCAGTTATAATTACTTTATGGAAATGGTAATTATTATGTTAGAGTACACATGTCCAATCCATTACAGGGACAATGGCAGTTATTTCTTATATCAAATCAGTGATATTTGTTTATTTATTACCATATCAGTACATTTCTGTCACATATGGATGTTTCACAGGTGTGCAATAGTAAATTATCATAGTTGTATATGTATGTCAAAATAAAATTTTGGTTAAAGAATAAAGTACTGTTACATGACAAGTATCTAATTACCTCTTTTACTGTCTTCCCTGACTTGTATATCTGTCTCTTTTTTAGTTTCTATTTTTGGTGGATTACAATTCACCAACAATCTGCTGTTTGCATAACTTGATGCTGCAAATCAGTCATCAACAATACAGAGAGGTACACCGACCATCACTGCTCAGCCTGCCATACCTCCACAGATGGCAGCACAGACACACAGCACTTCAGGGTTACAACCTGTCAGTGTTGCTTCCACAGCCCTGCACTACTTGCTCCAAGGATGTCATGTAGCTCTGCCCTAGCTGCTGGTGCAGTGGTACCCTCCAGGAGCATTACTAGTGGAGGTGACAATTTTGCTACCTGGCAGGAACTGGCAGGGCTGGTGGGGAATATTATAGAAATGGGCCTTGAAGCATGCATTGGCAGGGTTGCAAGGGTCTTGTGTCATATTACAAAGATAATGCCACTTCTGGCACTGACCTAGGAAGCTGCCGCAGGAGGCAATAATGACAGTTCTAAGGGTGAGGACTAGATTCTCACTGTTCACATACTAGATGTGGGTGCACATCCAATGCCCTGTACCTATTCCTAATCATGGTGTCCCCCAACCTTTAGTATTTACTGGCATCCTTGTTTGTCTTGTATGTCCTGTATGTCTGCAGATGCTTTCTAGCCTACCCTACCTAACTGACCCTCTCATTCCCAAACAACTTTGCCAACATTCCTCTCTCTCCCAAAATAAAAAAGGGCATCTGTCCCACAAAACTATCACACCCCATACATATCTCTCCACTCTGCCTACGTGTCAACATGACACAATTGATTTGGTCCAATTGGCCATAGAACATTATTCCATTGTTGCCAGCCATCACTGGTGTAGTGACTCTGCAAAGTCATGAAATTGAGTGCAAAATTGTAAATTGATTTTGTGAAGAAGTGGATAGCTATGGTGCTCTCCCATGATCCTCCTGCAAATTCCTGTATTCTTTTCCTTATGTGCTACCATCTGCTTGCAACAACATTTTCACCACTGGCCTCTCTACCTTTTTTCACACATTTACTCTGGTCAAAAATTAGATTCACACACAACACACACAGACCCAGAAATGGCCCATGGAAAGGCCTTCACTTTATGTCCTCAGTATTTGCACAGAATTTGGCAGCACTGCTGAGTGTCAGTGAATGCTGTTTAACTTCTTATTGTAAAAGTAGATGATTTAAATTTAATCCACAGTGGTCCTGTTACTTCTTCACAAATGCGCTTAAATCCACTGCACTATGAGAATATAGAGTAAAGCCATACTAAAGGCAGTACTGTGGTACAATTAATGTAACATTTATTAGGCTACTGGATGTATCTAACTAATAGTCCTTATGTGGAATGTTTTTATAGCTACCCTGGTTGTCACTTCGTCTTTGTCCTAGTGTCATGGGTTTGATTACAGCAATATGTTAGTATATTACTTCATGACAGTTCATATTCCTAGCATATATTTTATTGCAAATGTCTATATTTCTCTGCATATAATACATTCCCTTAGCATAACAATGGAATAGTTCATCAAGACATTATTCTCAATTACATTGCAGCTTTGACAATGGACTTAGTAAGTCAACCTTATCCTGGTTAGGTATTCATGGTTATTGCACTCTCTTGCTTGTTATCTGTACTTACAGCATTCAATTTATTGTACAGTGTAGGACTTATTACTGATGACTTCATAAATAAGGCTATCATACTGTACAGATATTCCTACATGTACTACAAAACATATCTCTGCCATTTCTCTCTGCATCTATCTCTAAATTTCTGTGTTCAACTCTCTATCTTCCATACACTTTCAATGTGCTTCAGTGGTGTTATTTTAATGGTGAGAAGTAGTAACTTGTTTGTGGCATGGTGATCTAATGCTCTAATTTGTAGCATTCAGTGCAAACTTTACCCCTCCCTCCCAAAGGACCAATCACAATACCAGTAGATTGCCAGCCACCCAGTATTACTGTTGCACAGGTTAAAACAGCACTGTCCAAGGCCAAGAATACAGCTTCTATGGGACCTGACAATATCCCTGGCTGTTTTCTGCATGAACTACAGAGTGAACTGGCACCACACCTGTGTGTCCTATTCAATCACAGCCTTACTTCAGGCTTTGTCCCTACTGAATGGCGCACTGCTACAGTCATCCCTCTCCACAAAGGAGGAGCGACTACAGAGCCTGATGAGTTTGATATGCAAAGCTATGGAATGCATCATCATGGACCTAATAAATAAGGATATAGGGAATCTCCAAACTCTGGATCCCACACAATTTGGTTTTGTGAAGGGCAGATCATGCCTGCTCAACCTGGTTGACTTCTTTGAGTCAGTCACCAGAGTTGTGGATGACGACAAGGTGGTTAATACAGCCTACCTTGATCTGGCCAAGGCTTTTGATACCATTCCCCACTCAGGAATCATAGAAATCCTTACTAAGCTAAGCATCAACCCCTATATCACTAGGTAGGTTGCAAACTGGCTCAAAAATAGAACCCACAGTGTGAAAGTAGCTGACTCTAAGTCAGACTGTTGACCACTCATGAGTGGAGTCCCATATTGTTCTGTCCTGGGTCCTCTACTGTTTGGTATCTACTTCTCTGAAGTCCAGGTCAACACAAAGGGACTCTGGCTGACAAAGTTCACAGATGATTGCAAGTTAGGAGCTATCATTAACTCCCCAAGTGATGTTGACATCCTGCAGAAAGGCCTCACTGAGACCAATGACTGGTGTCAGAACCATGACCTTAAGCTCAATGCCAAAAAATGTGTTGTCATCCCCTTTGGGAAAAACCTGGTTCCCATAAATTACCACATTGATGGTAGTCCACTGAGCACAGAAGGCATTATAAGAGATCTGGGAACACAGGCTGACAGCAATCTCTCTTCTGACCACCACATTGTCACCATGGTGAGAAAGACCTTCTATGTGGCACATCTTATTACTAAGGGTTTTGCATCCAGGAAGAAAGAGGTCATTGTCTCCCTCTACTCTTTTCTCATTAGGCCAATCATCGAGTACAATGCCCCCATTTGGCATGTACCTCACTAGACACCTGCAGCAACTGGATAGGCCACAAAAGTACCTCACAAAGATGATCCTAATCCTTAAACAGTTCTCCTATATGGACAGACTCAAAAAACTCCAACTATTCTCTGTCTCATATCGCCTACTTAGAGGCGATCTCTGCTTGACTTACAAAGTCATGTCTGATCCATCTCTGTTAGAAAACCTACATCTAAAGAAATCCTAATCCCTGCACACCCCACTCTCCATAGACCTTAACGTCATTACCACAATCAACAGAATATGCTGGAGGGGCAGGTTCATAACTCAGAGACTGCCCATGCTATTGAACAGACTTCCCATACATGTCAAACAGAGCACCTCACTGTCCCTCTTCAAGATAAATCTTGATGAGTGGATGGGAAATAGAAAATTCACCCTGGGGATCACTCCAGTGGCTCTACCTGACAGAGGCACTGGGAACTAATGTCAGGTGGCACAATGCCAGGGTAATCCTATTGGCTAGGCTTGTAAAGGCTCCAGGGTTATTAGCCTAGTACACACTTATGAACCTATGATGCCATGCATTCACATAACCACATATGTCACACTTGTAGTGGCATTTCTACCATGACACATTCATCCAGGGAAATATCTATGTATTTTCTGTTGTTAAATGCTCATGTGTTCCACATCCACTTACAGTGCCTGTTAGCATTGTTGAGCCTTATACTATAATGCATGACTGACATGTACTATGGTGATAATGTGTCCACTGATGTTGTGATGGACCTTTGCAATCTCTTTTCTCCCACATATTGTTCACCCCACATACAGATAATATAATAATTTAGCACAGGTGGTTTGTTATACTAGTTGTACAACTTCCACTGTGGTGCTTGTGGGTCATCCAGATGTCATTAATCAGTAGAATTGCATTGCTTGCTATTCAGTTACAATCAGGGGCAACATTATAAACATGTAACGCTGTAAAAAAAAAAAAAAACATTGTATCTACTTATTGTTATCCATTTTTATGTTGGACAGTGATATATCATCACATGTTGTGATCATATGACAATGAAATATGTCATGCTGTGAGTGCTCCTGTGGCATGAGTATTGGCATTTAAAGCATGCCAACACAGATACTATGGTGTTCAGTTCTGTTATAGTGTGTGTCCTACATGATGGCGATAGCTTCTTTGTCGAAGACAATCATTCATATTGTAATGCTGCCTGTTATGTGGACAGTAACGTGTAGCCATGTCTGGCATTTTGACTAACTCTGATTGTTCATATGTCAATTATTTGTGACAGCTTCCATTGCTGTGTGATGTGGCACAAGTAGTCAATATAGAGGTCTGAGAAGCACCTTGTATAACAGACAGGGGCTTGACTCTGCTAACATCTGACAGACTACAGTGGCTTGCTTACACTTACAACTCAGCTTTTCCATGCATAGTCATACCATTTAAGTTATCAGTACACCTTATGATAGTGCTGTCAGACCTTCAATAGTGTTCTTCCTTACATGACCAATATATGTATGTCTGTGGCACCCTTTATTGTTATGCATCTCTCTGATATTTTATCAGGCATGTGTTCTAACATGACATTCTGCAAAACTTTCTTAGCTCAATCCTTGTTCATATGCATTACCTATTCAAAAGATAATTATGCCCTGCATTACATGTTGTCCTTTAGACTTGTTTAGTACAGTCATTGTTTCTATCACAATATATAGCTTACTCTCAGATGTGTGATTCCATAAATGCATCAATCTGTATGGAATGCTGAGTGACCATCAGGAATTTCGATTGGTCCTCTGTTACAACACTTTCTTTTGCATTGCCAATGTTGGATTGCTGTTCTGTTACCTTCCCCTGTAATTTCATGTGAGTGTGCTCAGTATTAGTATGTCAGACATATTTGCAAGTTAGCTACAGCAACAGTAGAGTCCTGATATATTATGCGGTCAGTCTTGACATTGGTCACTTATGTATGTCATTTATTATTAGACTGCTATAAGTTCATAGGTTCATATGTAGGTACTAGGCTATTGGCCCCAGGGCCTATATAAGCCTA
This sequence comes from Protopterus annectens, assembly GCF_019279795.1. Classification (NCBI taxonomy): domain Eukaryota; kingdom Metazoa; phylum Chordata; order Ceratodontiformes; family Protopteridae; genus Protopterus; species Protopterus annectens. The sequence goes on from NC_056749.1 coordinate 690,810,532, forward strand.
GCCAAATGGTACCCTGGCTTTTGCCACCCAAGAAAATTATTTTCCTGTGCCCCTGTCAAGCAGAGCCATAGAAGTGATCCCCGGGGTGAATTTCCTATCTCCCATGCAATCAACAAGATTTTTCTTGAAGAGTGCTAATGAGGTAGTTTGTTCCAGAGTATGGGAAGTCTCTGAGACAGGAATCTATCCCTCCAGCATGTTCTGTTTATTGTGGTGACAAGGTATAGGTCTCTAGAGTGTAAATATACAACATTTGCCTATCTACTACATGCTCTTAGGCGATGAACCCCTTTCATATTGGTGCCATAGTCATTGCTTTGTATAGGCATGTTCATTTTTGAGTTATCTGACATTACAGCCATAACATCCTTTTGTTCTTCATCAGTGCTGCCAGATTTCATACATCAGTTCCCTGTATATACACCCTTATTTGCTATGAATGCATTCTATGTATTCACCTCATAATGTGTCTTCCATCCTTGAGAGCTGTTATCTGCTATCAGGCATTTAATTAACATGTATATCACAACTGCACTCCCCTTTGTTACAATGCAGCTTTATGTCGCTATCCACATCCTTTCTCAGCATGTCCATTAATGTTGCTGTGTATACCCTCAGTATTGACATTCACAATAATTCTCATTATATCAGTCTTGTAGCTTTTCTGTTCAAAATGCTTCTTATACACTTTCATCACATCTGTCTGCAAGATATGAGTACACTTTAAACATTTCCTCGCTACAACATTACGAAGTTATTATATTGCATTTTTGTACTTATTCCCCCATTTAACTTCCTCTCATTCTATATTGTGTTCCTGTACTTGCCTTTAATATGTGTGCGCTACAGATTGTGCTCGTATCTGAGCACTTCCTATATGTGATCCATTTTATTTACAGTGTGTGCTGCTGCATGCAAGCATCTTTCCATGGCTGCGAACACTATTGCTAGTCACAGAAATGTGCTTGCATTCATGCAGGTGTGATTAGCGGCATGCATATTCAATTTGCTCTGCTGTTCTTCGTGCTAACATGCTTACTTCATGTTGGCACAGATTGTCTTTTGAATTTTGTGAGAATCTATGAAAAGGAAACAGCAAGACTTGATGAAAGCTGGAAGTGTATGTTGCTTATCATTACTATGCTAAACATTTTAACACTATTTCAGACAAGGAGATAATTAAAAGCACTAAATGGTAATCCGTATGTTACTGAATGTATAGGTTCATAGGTTCATAAGTAGGTACTAGGCTATCTGCCCGAGGGCATTTATAAGCCTAGCCAGAGTGTGTCGGCTTTCGCCGCCCCAGTGATTAATTAACTGATCCTCTGTCAAGCAGAGCCAATGAAGTGATCCCAGGGGTTTATTTTTTGTTACCCATCCACTCGTCAAGGTTTCTCTTGAAAGTGTTAGTGAGGGGCTCTACCTAATGTAGTTTGGAATTTTGTTCCAAAGCATGGGGAGTCTCTGTGACAGCAATCTATCCCTCCAGCATTCTCTATTTATTGTTGTGGTGAGGTTTAGCTCACTAGACCATGTGGATCACAGTGACTTGGATTTCTTTAGGTGGAGCATGTCCATCAATTCTGAGTTGGACATGGCTTTGTAAGTCAGGCAGAGATCACCTCTGAGTAAGCAATATGCCACTGAGTACCGCCATAGTTTTTTAAGTCGGGCTGCGTAAGACATATGTTTGAGGCCAGTAATCTTCTTGGTGAGGTAATTTTGTGGTCTCTCCAGCTGTTGGAAGTGTCTTGTGAGGTACATCCCGAATGGGGCATTGTACTCTGTGATGGGTCTGATGAGTGACAAGTAGAGGGGCACTATATCCTCTTTATTTAGTAATTAGATGGGCCATATAGAAGGATTTCCTAACTACTCTGGCAATATGATTGTCAAAAGAGAAATTACTATCTACCTGGGTCCCCAGATCTTTTATTACCTCTTCTGTATTAAGGGGGCTGCCACCTATGTGGTAATTCGTGGGTGTTTTGTTTTTTCACAAACGGGATGACTATGCATTTTTTGGCATTTAGCTTGAGGCCATGACTTTGACACCATGTGTCCGTCTCAGTGAGGCCCTTTTGGAGGATGTCCGTGTCAGCCGGAGTGTCAATTATGGCTCCCAGTTTGCAGTCATCTGCAAACTTGGTTAGCCATAGTCCTCCTGTGTTTGCCTGTACTTCTGAGAAGTATATGCTGAACAGTAGGGGTCTCAGGACTGAGCCTTGCAGGACACCACTTGTGACTGGTTTAGAGTTAGACCTGAAGCCTGCTATTCTTACCATGTGAGCTCTGTCTGTAAGCCAGTTGGCAGCCCATCTCATGATGTAGGGGTTTATGTTCAGGCTGGTGAGTTTTTCTGTAATAACCGAGTGGGTAATGGTGTCGAAAGCCTTGGTGAGGTCAAGGTAGGCTGTGTGAACAACCTTTCCCTCATCTATGGCCTTGGTGACTGTCTCGAAGAAGTCAACCAGGTTTAATAGGCATAATCTGCCCTTAACAAAGCCGCACTGGATCAGGTCAAGTGTTTGGAGGTTCCCAATGTCTTTGTTAATGAGTTCCTTGATGATGTGCTCCATAGCCTTGCAGGCCAGGCTAGTCAGGCTTATGGGGCGATAGTTACCAGGGTCAGTTGTCGCCCCTCCTTTGTGGAGTGGAATAACCATTGCTGTGCACCATTCTATGGGCACGTAGCCTGTGGAGAGGCTGAGGTTGAACAGCGTGTTTAGGTGGGGGGTTAATTTGTTCTGTAAAACAGAGGTTAAGCATCAGGGCACACACACTCAGATGTTTTTTATTTATCTTTTCTGACAGGGATTTAATGGTAGTATTATACAGGGTTTTGCACTAGGCACTTCTTTTAGGACTATTATGAGATCTGAAAGTTGAAATGGACTCTGGTTTACAAAATATATTGACGATTGCAGACTGTGTCACATAATTGCTTCCATAAAATATTCTGAAGATCTCCAAGATGGTTTACAAAAATAGATGCCATGTACAGCAGTAATGGCATCATCAGTGATGTAATTAAGTGTAACATCATGAGACTTAGCAAAAACGTCATCAATTTTGATTACAAATGAAATAGTCAAATCATTAAATACAATGCACAAACACTAAAGACACAGGGATAGCAGGAGACCACAGTTTGAAAATTTCTGGTTTAAATTATGGTAGGTGGGGGATACTGAATTGGATAGGTCATCTCACTGGTTCATAGGTTTATAGGTAGTTACTAGGCTTACAGTGCTGGAAGATTATTGAGGAGCCTAGCCCAAATTTCCAGCTGTCTCCAAGAACTGTTTGGGTAAGTGATTTACTGATGAATTATTTTGTTTTGTAAGGTACTTCCCCCTCATTTTCTGTGATAGTGGACATTTTCCCAAAATTGTAAAGGCCTTTGTGTTGCAGAAAGATTACCAGTGGGTAACCATGTATGCGGCTAGTCTATGGGCATTTATCAACTACCTAAAGAGTACAAACCACTACATACTTTTAAATCACTTCAGATTCTGAGAAATTTATTAAAGAATATCTCAGTTCTGCTTAACCAATATATTTTTATAATTAATATTATATGCAGAACAAGGGTGAATATGTTATGCATCAGGATTCAACAAATTTGGATGGATTTTTCTGTCTTTTCTGATGCGGGCATACCAAAGGTGCTCTACTGGATTTTGGGCTAAGCATTTCCTTTTGGACTATTACAAAAACTAAAAGTAGAAATGGGCTCTGGATATCCAAATAAGTTGATTATTCCAAACTATAACATATAATTACTTCAGTAAAATATGCTGAAAATCTCCAAGATGGAATATGTATTTAGTTATGTGAAACTCTACATGAGGATGCTTGAAGAGAATTTTATGTACATAGATGTCTACCTTTAAGAAATATTTGCATGTAACCATGCTTTATTGTTTGGTAGTTAGAGATAGTATTCGTGCAAATGAAATGTTTATTAAAAGATAACAGAACAGCAACTGTGATGTATCTTTTACCTATGATACACAAATGGGGTTCCTATTATGTTGTTGAATTCCTGAAACTTCGAAGCTGAGAACATCAAACTCAGATGTTCAAAGTTCCAGGAATTCGAGCACACAAAAATAAATAAATAAATAAATAAATAAAAACCCTAAAAGCAATTTAACTGTTGCAAGCAGGGGAGCAAGCACCCTTGCACCCCCCCACATGCCCCATTCTTTAAATATACCAACTCCGAGATCGCAATACACTGCGGAAAGGGAAGATTTCAAGAGTTTTCTGTGTTTCGTTTGAATTTATTTTTTATTTTCACTTTGTCGAAGTTCTGAAACTTCGAACATAAGGTTTTGACCTTATGGTGTTCCAAGTTTCAGAACTTTGACAAGGTAATAGGAACCCATACAAATGTAGGTTATAACATTTTGGATATTTGTTAATGGTAATAGGCTGAAGTCTACTTTTAAAAAAAAAAAAAAAAACTTCAGCTGCAAACTCTTTCTTCTTTTTCATAATCATATATTATTATGCCTTTCAAAAGGTAAAAAAATGAATCTTTCATAATCATGTTGATATGATCTGATTCAGTCGACATTGCACACAGCACAATTTTAAGATATACATTTAAGAGGACTGGATTCTATTTTATTAACATATTTTTCAACAACTTCAAAACTGAGCTGGTCTGTTCTGCACAACACATCTGCAAGAAACTTATTGAAAAGGACTATACTGTTTTTTCAACTAAAGTCCTTGTAGCATGACATATTAAAATATTAAAATTTTATCATACCATGTTTACTCATGGTATCCACACCAGTAACCCAGGTCTTGGTCATCATATCACCTGCTTATACCCAGCAGTTTTAATAGTGTAAAAGCAAAGCCAACTGTATCACCCATGTATGTCACAACCAATGTACTTTAATCATAAACTTCTTTATCCCAGGTAAGAGGCAATCCAGTGCCTGACCTGCTGTCCTCAGGCAATCCAGTGCTGGGACAATGTTCACTTCTTTAGTCATCCCCAAGCAAAGAAAAATCTTCATTTCAGTGATGCTTAATTCAAGATTACCATAATTACTATATATAAAATCTGTATCGTAAACATAGAGCTATCTAGTCCATCTATCATATAACAAAGACTTTTTATTGATCTTAATGAACCTTAGGAATTCAGCTAGATCTTTTTAGTCTGATACATTTAAGTAATCCGCGTTTACCTTTTACACTCCTTGACAAAAATCAAAATAAGACTAGACTAAAGAGTTACCAGTGATTTACTGAACACACTACCACTTATAGCAAGATGAGAAAAACTGACCAATCAACACTGTTGCTTAGAAACAAGTATCACTCATCATTCTGATGCAAAAGGAAAGCAAATACTAAAATTCAACTGGTTTCTTTGAAAAATGACTGTATAAGATTTCTCCACGGTTATTTACCATGGAAGTGCCACCTTGGAATAAAAAATGAATTTTGAAAAGACACTAGCCTAGTAACACAGTTTAAATAACTGCTGTTTATTCCTGTCTAAATTATCAACTCTTGTGCTTCTGGCATAGTCTCCACATAACCTCAGCTAGCGCGTACTCTGACAAATTCACTGCAGCATAATCTCCAATCCATTACCTCACTCATTAACTCATAGGCTAAGAGCACTATCCATGCTGTCAATAATGCATTATGGTAGCAGCCAGCGAATAACATTCCAATGTCTCTCTTTCAAATGAAAAACAAAATCACCAGATGAAACATTGCATAAGGGAATTCAATTAGTTATGTTCAATGACCTTTGGTGTCTAAGAATAAGCACATGATTTGTAATTCTTCATGGATACTTTATGCATAAAACATCAATCAGTAAGAGAAGCCTACTGTCTCTTTCAGTTCTGTTATTAACATCATCAACCCCTTTTTCCAGTTTTTTTCCACATGACGTTTGGTTGCGGTATCAAGTCTTTCCATCTCTCTCAATTCAGTGCTACTCTTCTTCCTTCTACGACAATCATGCCTGAACTTCACAGAACCGCTTCTCTCATGTACACTTCACCCATCTTTTTGCTGAGTGCTCTAGTTTCCTCTTGCCTTCTTCCTGTCTCTCCCAAACCTTCTTCACCAGATTGCCTTCACTTTCCTGCATATGTGCCCATACCATTGTATTCTGTTCTCTTTGACGTTCTCTGCAACTGGAGCTAATTGGACTTATGTTCTGATGTCATCATTTCTCTGTATGTCCTACTGTATACATCCTACTACCTGTCTCAGGTAATTAATCTCATCACCTTTAGCTTTCCCATCTGCTCTGCCTTTACTGCCCTACATCAGTACGGGTCACACCACTGGTTTGTACACCCATACAGTAGTACTGGTCACACCACTGGTTTGTACACCCATACAGTAGTACTGGTCACACCACTGGTTTGTACACCCATACAGTAGTACTGGTCACACCACTGGTTTGTACACCCATACAGTAGTACTGGTCACACCACTGGTTTGTACACCCATACAGCAGTACTGGTCACACCACTTGTTTGTACACCCATACAGCAGTACTGGTAACACCACTGGTTTGTACACTATACAGTAGTACTGGTCACACCACTGTTTTGTACACCCATACAGTAGTTTTGGTCACACCACTGGTTTGTACACCCATACAGCAGTACTGGTCACACCACTGTTTGAACAACCATACAGCAGTACTGGTCACACCACTGGTTTGTACACCCATACAGCAGTACTGGTCAAATCACTGTCTTGTACACCCATACAGCAGTACTGGTCACACCACTGTTTGAACAACCATACAGCAGTACTGGTCACACCACTTGTTTGTACACCCATACAGCAGTACTGGTCACACCACTGGTTTGTACACCCTACAGTAGTACTGGTCACAACACTGGTTTGTACACCGATACAGCAGTACTGGTCACACCACTGTTTTGTACACCCATACAGTAGTTTTGGTCACACCACTGGTTTGTACACCCATACAGCAGTACTGGTCACACCACTGTTTGAACAACCATACAGCAGTACTGGTCACACCACTTGTTTGTACACCCATACAGCAGTACTGGTCACACCACTGGTTTGTACACCCTACAGTAGTACTGGTCACACCACGGTTTTGTACACCCATACAGTAGTTTTGGTCACACCACTGGTTTGTACACCCATACAGCAGTACTGGTCACACCACTGTTTGAACAACCATACAGCAGTACTGGTCACACCACTGTTTGAACACCCATACAGCAGTACTGGTCACACACTGGTTTGCACACCTATACAGCAGTACTGGTCAAATCACTGTCTTGTACACCCATACAGCAGTACTGGACACACTACTGTTTGTACACCCATACAGCAGTAGTGGTCACACCACTGGTTTGTACACCCATACAGCAGTACTGGTCACACCACTGGTTTGTACACCCATACAGCAGTACTGGTCAAATCACTGTCTTGTACACCCATACAGCAGTACTGGTCACACCACTGTTTGAACAACCATACAGCAGTACTGGTCACACCACTTGTTTGTACACCCATACAGCAGTACTGGTCACACCACTGGTTTGTACACCCTACAGTAGTACTGGTCACACCACTGGTTTGTACACTGATACAGCAGTACTGGTCACACCACTGTTTTGTACACCCATACAGTAGTTTTGGTCACACCACTGGTTTGTACACCCATACAGCAGTACTGGTCACACCACTGTTTGAACAACCATACAGCAGTACTGGTCACACCACTTGTTTGTACACCCATACAGCAGTACTGGTCACACCACTGGTTTGTACACCCTACAGTAGTACTGGTCACACCACTGTTTTGTACACCCATACAGTAGTTTTGGTCACACCACTGGTTTGTACACCCATACAGCAGTACTGGTCACACCACTGTTTGAACAACCATACAGCAGTACTGGTCACACCACTGTTTGAACACCCATACAGCAGTACTGGTCACACACTGGTTTGTACACCCATACAGCAGTACTGGTCAAATCACTGTCTTGTACACCCATACAGCAGTACTGGTCACACTACTGTTTGTACACCCATACAGCAGTAGTGGTCACACCACTGGTTTGTACACCCATACAGCAGTACTGGTCACACCACTGGTTTGTACACCGATACAGCAGTACTGGTCACACAACTGTTTGTACACCCATACAGCAGTACTGGTCACACCACTGGTTTGTACACCCATACAGCAGTACTGGTCACATCACTGGCTTGTACACCCATACAGCAGTACTGGTCACACCACTGTCTTGTACACCCATACAGTAGTAATGGTCACACCACTGGTTTGTACACCCATACAGCAGTACTGGTCAAACCACTGGTTTGTACACCCATAAAGCAGTATTGGTCATACCACTGGTTTGTATACTCATACAGCAGCAATGGTCACACCACTGGTTTGTACGCCCATACAGCAGTACTGGTCACACCACTGGTTTGTACACCCATGCAGTAGTACTAGTCACACCACTGGATTGTGCACCCATAGAGTAGTACTGGTCACACCACTGTCTTGTACACCCATACAGCAGTACTGGTCACACCACTGGTTTGTACACCCATATAGCAGTACTGGTCACACCACTGGTTTATACACCCATACAGCAGTACTGGTCACACCACTGGTTTGTACACCCATACAGCAGTACTGGTCACACCACTGGTTTGTACACCCATACAGCAGTACTGGTCACACCACTGGTTTGTACACCCATACAGCAGTACTGGTCACACCACTGGTTTGTACACCCATACAGCAGTACTGGTCATGCCACTGGTTTGTACACCCATACAGTAGTACTGGTCACACCACTGGTTTGTACACCTATACAGCAGTACTGGTCATACCACTGGTTTGTACACCCATACAGTAGTACTGGTCACACCACTGTTTTGTACACCCATACAGCAGTACAGGTCACACCACTGGTTTGTACACCCATACAGCAGTACTGGTCACACCACTGTTTGTACACCCATACAGCAGTACTGGTCACACAACTGGTTTGTACACCCATACAGCAGTACTGGTCGCATCACTGGTTTGTACACCCATACAGCAGTACTGGTCACACCACTGTTTGTACACCCATACAGCAGTACTGGTCACACCACTGGTTTGTACACCCATACAGCAGTACTGGTCACACCACTGGTTTGTACACCCATACAGCAGTACTGGTCACACCACTATCTTATACACCCATACAGTAGTACTGGTCACACCACTGGTTTGTACACCCATACAGCAGTACTGCTCACACCACTGGTTTGTACACCCATACAGCAGTACTGGTCACACCACTGGTTTGTACACCCATACAGCAGTACTGGTCACACCACTGGTTGGTACACCCATACAGCAGTACTGGTCACACCACTGGTTTGTAGACCGATACAGCAGTACTGGTCACACCACTGGTTTGTACACCCATACAGCAGTACTTGGCACACCACTGGTTTGTACACCCATACAGTAGTACTGGTCACACCACTGGTTTGTACACCCATACAGCAGTACTGGTCACACCACTGTCTTGTACACCCATACAGCAGTACTGGTCACACCTCTGGTTTGTACACCCATACAGCAGTACTGGTCACACCACTGGTTTGTACACCCATACAGTAGTACTGGTCACACCACTGGTTTGTACACCCATACAGCAGTACTGGTCACACCACTGGTTTGTACACCCATACAGCAGTACTGGTCACACCACTGTCTTGTACACCCATACAGCAGTACTGGTCACACCACTGGTTTGTACACCCATACAGCAGTACTGGTCACACCACTGGTTTGTACACCCATACAGTAGTACTGGTCACACCACTGTTTTGTACACCCATACAGCAGTACTGGTCACACCACTGGTTTGTACACCCATACAGCAGTACTGGTCACACCACTGTTTGTACACCCATACAGCAGTACTGGTCACACCACTGTCTTGTACACCCATACAGTAGTACTGGTCACACCACTGGTTTGTACACCCATACAGCAGTACTGGTCACACCACTGGTTTGTACACCCATACAGCAGTACTGGTCACACCACTGGTTTGTACACCCATACAGCAGTACTGGTCACACCACTGGTTTGTACACCCATACAGTAGTACTGGTCACACCACTGGTTTGTACACCCATACAGCAGTACTGGTCACACCACTGGTTTGTACACCCATACAGTAGTACTGGTCACACCACTGTTTTGTACACCCATACAGCAGTACTGGTCACACCACTGGTTTGTACACCCATACAGCAGTACTGGTCACACCACTGTTTGTACACCCATACAGCAGTACTGGTCACACCACTGGTTTGTACACCCATACAGCAGTACTGGTCACACCACTGTTTGTACACCCATACAGCAGTACTGGTCACACCACTGTTTGTACACCCATACAGCAGTACTGGTCACACCACTGGTTTGTACACCCATACAGCAGTACTGGTCACACCACTGGTTTGTACACCCATACAGCAGTACTGGTCACACCACTGTCTTGTACACCCATACAGTACTGGTCACACAACTGGTTTGTACACCCATAAAACAGTACTGGTCACACCACTGGTTTGTACACCCATACAGCAGTACTGGTCACACCACTGTTTGTACACCCATACAGCAGTACTGGTCACACCACTGGTTTGTACACCCATACAGCAGTACTGGTCACACCACTGGTTTGTACACCCATACAGCAGTACTGGTCACACCACTGGTTTGTACACCCATACAGCAGTACTGGTCACACCACTGGTTTGTACACCCATACAGCAGTACTGGTCACACCACTGGTTTGTACACCCATACAGCAGTACTGGTCACACCACTGGTTTGTACACCCATACAGCAGTACTGGTCACACCACTGGTTTGTACACCCATACAGCAGTACTGGTCACACCACTGGTTTGTACACCCATACAGTAGTACTGGTCACACCACTGGTTTGTACACCCATACAGCAGTACTGGTCACATCACTGTCTTGTACACCCATACAGCAGTACTGGTCACACCACTGGTTTGTACACCCATACAGTAGTACTGGTCACACCACTGGTTTGTACACCCATACAGCAGTACTGGTCACACCACTGGTTTGTACACCCATACAGCAGTACTGGTCACACCACTGGTTTGTACACCCATACAGCAGTACTGGTCACACCACTGGTTTGTACACCCATACAGCAGTACTGGTCACACCACTGGTTTGTACACCCATACAGCAGTACTGGTCACACCACTGTTTGTATACCCATACAGCAGTACTGGTCACACCACTGGTTTGTACACCCATACAGCAGTACTGGTCACACCACTGGTTTGTACACCCATACAGCAGTACTGGTCACACCACTGTCTTGTACACCCATACAGCAGTACTGGTCACACCACTGGTTTGTACACCCATACAGTAGTACTGGTCATGCCACTGGTTTGTACACCCATACAGTAGTACTGGTTACATCACTGTCTTGTACACCCATACAGTAGTACTGGTCACACCACTGGTTTGTACACCCATACAGTAGTACTGGTCACACCACTGTCTTGTACACCCATACAGCAGTACTGGTCACACCACTGGTTTGTACACCCATACAGCAGTACTGGTCACACCACTGGTTGGTACACCCATACAGCAGTACTGCTCACACCACTGGTTTGTACTCCTGGTTTGTAGACCGATACAGCAGTACTGGTCACACCACTGGTTTGTACACCCATACAGCAGTACTGGTCACACCACTGTTTGTACACCCATACAGCAGTACTGGTCACACCACTGTTTGTACACCCATACAGCAGTACTGGTCACACCACTGGTTTGTACACCCATACAGCAGTACTGGTCACACCACTGTCTTGTACACCCATACAGCAGTACTGGTCACACCTCTGGTTTGTACACCCATACAGCAGTACTGGTCACACCACTGGTTTGTACACCCATACAGCAGTACTGGTCACACCACTGGTTTGTACACCCATACAGCAGTACTGGTCACACCACTGGTTTGTACACCCATACAGCAGTACTGGTCACACCACTGGTTTGTACACCCATACAGCAGTACTGGTCACACCACTGGTTTGTACACCCATACAGCAGTACTGGTCACACCACTGGTTTGTACACCCATACAGCAGTACTGGTCACACCACTGGTTTGTACACCCATACAGCAGTACTGGTCACACCACTGTTTGTACACCCATACAGCAGTACTGGTCACACCACTGGTTTGTACACCGATACAGCAGTACTGGTCACACAACTGTTTGTACACCCATACAGCAGTACTGGTCACACCACTGTTTGTACACCCATACAGCAGTACTGGTCACACCACTGGTTTGTACACCCATACAGCAGTACTGGTCACACCACTGGTTTGTACACCCATACAGCAGTACTGGTCACACCACTGGTTTGTACACCCATACAGCAGTACTGGTCACACCACTGGTTTGTACACCCATACAGCAGTACTGGTCACACCACTGGTTTGTACACCCATACAGCAGTACTGGTCACACCACTGGTTTGTACACCCATACAGTAGTACTGGTCACACCACTGGTTTGTACACCCATACAGCAGTACTGGTCACACCACTGGTTTGTACACCCATACAGCAGTACTGGTCACACCACTGGTTTGTACACCCATACAGCAGTACTGGTCACACCACTGGTTTGTACACCCATACAGCAGTACTGGTCACACCACTGGTTTGTACACCCATACAGCAGTACTGGTCACACCACTGGTTTGTACACCCATACAGCAGTACTGGTCACACCACTGGTTTGTACACCCATACAGCAGTACTGGTCACACCACTGGTTTGTACACCCATACAGCAGTACTGGTCACACCACTGGTTTGTACACCCATACAGCAGTACTGGTCACACCACTGGTTTGTACACCCATACAGCAGTACTGGTCACACCACTGGTTTGTACACCCATACAGTAGTACTGGTCACACCACTGGTTTGTACACCCATACAGTAGTACTGGTCACACCACTGGTTTGTACACCCATACAGTAGTACTGGTCACACCACTGTCTTGTACACCCATACAGCAGTACTGGTCACACCACTGGTTTGTACACCCATGCAGCAGTACTGGTCACACCACTGGTTTGTACACCCATACAGTAGTACTGGTCACACCACTGTTTTGTACACCCATACAGCAGTACTGGTCACACCACTGGTTTGTACACCCATACAGCAGTACTGGTCACACCACTGTTTGTATACCCATACAGCAGTACTGGTCACACCACTGGTTTGTACACCCATACAGCAGTAATGGTCACATCACTGGTTTGTACACCCATACAGCAGTACTGGTCACACCACTGTCTTGTACACCCATACAGCAGTACTGGTCACACCACTGGTTTGTACACCCATACAGCAGTACTGGTTAAATCACTGTCTTGTACACCCATACAGCAGTACTGGTCACACTACTGTTTGTACACCCATACAGCAGTACTGGTCACACCACTGGTTTGTACACCGATACAGCAGTACTGGTCACACAACTGTTTGTACACCCATACAGCAGTACTGGTCACACCACTGTTTGTACACCCATACAGCAGTACTGGTCACACAACTGGTTTGTACACCCATACAGCAGTACTGGTCACATCACTGGTTTGTACACCCATACAGCAGTACTGGTCACACCACTGTTTGTACACCCATACAGCAGTACTGGTCACACCACTGGTTTGTACACCCATACAGCAGTACTGGTCACACCACTGGTTTGTACACCCATACAGCAGTACTGGTCACACCACTGTTTGTACACCCATACAGCAGTACTGGTCACACCACTGGTTTGTACACCCATACAGCAGTAATGGTCACACCACTGGTTTGTACACCCATACAGCAGTACTGGTCACACCACTGTCTTGTACACCCATACAGTAGTACTGGTCACACCACTGGTTTGTACACCCATACAGCAGTACTGGTCACACCACTGGTTTGTACACCCATACAGCAGTACTGGTCACACCACTGGTTTGTACACCCATACAGCAGTACTGGTCACACCACTGGTTTGTACACCCATACAGCAGTACTGGTCACACCACTGGTTTGTACACCCATACAGCAGTACTGGTCACACCACTGGTTTGTACACCCATACAGCAGTACTGGTCACACCACTGGTTTGTACACCCATACAGTAGTACTGGTCACACCACTGGTTTGTACACCCATACAGCAGTACTGGTCACACCACTGGTTTGTACACCCATACAGCAGTACTGGTCACACCACTGGTTTGTACACCCATACAGCAGTACTGGTCACACCACTGGTTTGTACACCCATACAGCAGTACTGGTCACACCACTGGTTTGTACACCCATACAGCAGTACTGGTCACACCACTGGTTTGTACACCCATACAGCAGTACTGGTCACACCACTGGTTTGTACACCCATACAGCAGTACTGGTCACACCACTGGTTTGTACACCCATACAGCAGTACTGGTCACACCACTGGTTTGTACACCCATACAGCAGTACTGGTCACACCACTGGTTTGTACACCCATACAGCAGTACTGGTCACACCACTGGTTTGTACACCCATACAGCAGTACTGGTCACACCACTGGTTTGTACACCCATACAGCAGTACTGGTCACACCACTGGTTTGTACACCCATACAGTAGTACTGGTCACACCACTGGTTTGTACACCCATACAGCAGTACTGGTCACACCACTGGTTTGTACACCCATACAGCAGTACTGGTCACACCACTGGTTTGTACACCCATACAGCAGTACTGGTCACACCACTGGTTTGTACACCCATACAGCAGTACTGGTCACACCACTGGTTTGTACACCCATACAGCAGTACTGGTCACACCACTGGTTTGTACACCCATACAGCAGTACTGGTCACACCACTGGTTTGTACACCCATACAGCAGTACTGGTCACACCACTGGTTTGTACACCCATACAGCAGTACTGGTCACACCACTGGTTTGTACACCCATACAGCAGTACTGGTCACACCACTGGTTTGTACACCCATACAGCAGTACTGGTCACACCACTGGTTTGTACACCCATACAGCAGTACTGGTCACACCACTGGTTTGTACACCCATACAGCAGTACTGGTCACACCACTGGTTTGTACACCCATACAGCAGTACTGGTCACACCACTGGTTTGTACACCCATACAGCAGTACTGGTCACACCATTGGTTTGTACACCCATATAGCAGTACTGGTCACACCACTGGTTTGTACACCCATACAGCAGTACTGGTCACACCACTGGTTTGTACACCCATACAGCAGTACTGGTCACACCACTGGTTTGTACACCCATACAGCAGTACTGGTCACACCACTGGTTTGTACACCCATACAGCAGTAGTACTGGTCACACCACTGGTTTGTACACCCATACAGCAGTACTGGTCACACCACTGGTTTGTACACCCATACAGCAGTACTGGTCACACCACTGGTTTGTACACCCATACAGCAGTACTGGTCACACCACTGGTTTGTACACCCATACAGCAGTACTGGTCACACCACTGGTTTGTACACCCATACAGCAGTACTGGTCACACCACTGGTTTGTACACCCATACAGCAGTACTGGTCACACCACTGGTTTGTACACCCATACAGCAGTACTGGTCACACCACTGGTTTGTACACCCATACAGCAGTACTGGTCACACCACTGGTTTGTACACCCATACAGCAGTACTGGTCACACCACTGGTTTGTACACCCATACAGCAGTACTGGTCACACCACTGGTTTGTACACCCATACAGCAGTACTGGTCACACCACTGGTTTGTACACCCATACAGCAGTACTGGTCACACCACTGGTTTGTACACCCATACAGCAGTACTGGTCACACCACTGGTTTGTACACCCATACAGTAGTACTGGTCACACCACTGGTTTGTACACCCATACAGCAGTACTGGTCACTCCACTGGTTTGTACACCCATACAGTAGTACTGGTCACACCACTGGTTTGTACACCCATACAGCAGTACTGGTCACACCACTGGTTTGTACACCCATACAGCAGCACTTGTCTTACCACTGTTTTGTACACCCATACAGCAGTACTGGTCACACCACTGGTTTGTACACCCATACATTAGTATTGGTCACACCACTGGTTTGTACACCCATAGAGTATTACTGGTCACACCACTGGTTTGTACTCCCATACAGCATTACTGGTCACACCACTAGTTTGTACACCCATGCAGTAGTACTGGTCACTCCACTGGTTTGTACACCCATACAGTAGTACTCGTCACATCACTGTTTCTACACCTTACTTTCAGCTTCTTTGGCATTCTTCTGCCACCCACTACCCCTGACACTCAGTGCCATTTGGCTGCAGCCTCCAGCTTTGACCTCACCATTCAGACTTCCCTTCTCCCTAAACACCCTTCCAAGATACTAGAATCTGCTAACCTGTTCCATTGTTTTCCCTTCTGTCTCGGTTCTCAACTTCTTCTGATTTCTTACTTTCTCTGCAATTACAACTGAGTATAGGTAAGACAGTTGTAATAGCAGTAAATTCAGTCTTATCATTAGACTCCAAAATAAAAGGAAGGTAACCAGCCCAAAAGAGACTAATCTACAGTCTGCCAGCACCTTACCCCATTCTATGTCAATAAAAAAGCTAATACAAGCACTAGCCATACAGCATGCATCATCTTTCAGAAATGTACTCCAATTAATTACAACAGCTTTGTCTGAGCTCGATTAGTCAGAAATATTAAATAATAAAGCCAAAGAGTTTAAACCATACCAGACACATAAATTATAAACAACCAGTTCAACCTACTTGATGAAGTAGCTATGTCACACTACAGCTAGTCATAACTACTGCTATAAACCCTAGGGAAAAAAGGTTCTGTTGTATTTGTGCAAACTATTGTTCAAAAATCTCCCCATGAATGACTACTGATGTCATTAATCTATTTTCCATTATACCTCACACTGCTGGTTGTCCATTGTTTCGGGGTACATTAAGGGACAATGACAGCATATCCAATAGTAAAGTTAATTTTTTAGTGGACTTGATGGAGTTGGTCTTAAACAATAACTTTGTGTATTTTGAAGGAGAGCTCTTCCAGTAGATTTCAGGAGTTGCAATGGGGGCAAGGTGTGTACCCATTTTTGCAAACTGGTTCTATATGAGTGGAAAATAACTCATGTATTTGTATCCCCTTTGAAGGAGCACATTTTATCCTATTTTAGATTCTTGGATGACATTTTAATCCTTTGATAGGGGTATCAAAGTGATATCCCAAAATTCATTGACTACTTACATGGTACATTTTTTTTAAAGTTCACTTTTAAATGTAACTGTACATCTATTAATTATTTGAACATACTTTTGTACAAGAAGGCTACTACTGGCTTATTAGAGTCTATTATATTTCTAAAGAAAACATATTCTAACTCTCTTCTGTATTTTGATAGTTGTCATCCCCTTTCCCAAAAGAAAAGTGTGGTAAAGAGGCAGATGGTCTGGATATCCAGACTTATCTATAATAATGAAGAATTTTTATTAGAGATGAAGAATGTAGTAACAATGTTTAAAAATAGGGGGTATCCTACCAACTTATTAAACAAAATGAGAAAAGAAGTCATTAAAAGCAGTCAGACTAGGTTTGCACCTATGATAACAGCAGCAAACTAACCTATAGGTAAAGTCAATGACCAGACCTCTATTCCTGAACAACTGAGAATGGGTGTGATGGTGATAAAATACAATCATGATACCTCTAATGTAGTGGCATTAGTTAAAAAGTATTGGATTGCAACCTTTACCCCTGAAATTAAGGAAATATTAGGGCTAGCCTCCCAAATAGTATATAGTAAGGGGTATAACTTGAAAAATCTGTTGGAGCACTCAAATGTTTATAGATCAAATGCATAAAATTCATGAATGGTTAAGTGTGGGGCTTGTAAGTATTGTTAATACAACGATGGCCCTTATGTTACAGTTAGCAGTTATGGTCATACCATTAGTTGACCAGGGCAATGTAACTGCAAAGTGAAAAAAGTAGTATACATTGCCACTTGTATGACCTGTCAGGCTTTCTATGTGGTCAAAACAGTTAGGAGATTGAAGGATCATACTGGTGGGTATGTTAGAGATAGCAAAAATAAAAAAGGATAGTAGTCCCTTATACAGACACTCATAGGGATGTGGTTATTTTAAAGAGTTTTTGTTCTTTGTCATCGACAAAATTGAAAGTAGTAATAGTGGTGGTGATAGTGACAATCTGTTGGAATACAGGGAAATGCTATGGCAACTGAGGTGAAACACCACGACTAAACCAGAAATTAATGAAAAGCTGTTTTCCTATAGGAATTTTAAAATTGCGTGCAATGACTATGTGATTGACAGCAATTTTCTTTGAATTGTTTTTTTCTTTTTCTTTCCTCTTATTATTGTACATTATGTGTTTGAGTTTTTGGGATTTTTAACCAGATTGTTTTTTGTTTATTTTTTTGTTGAATTAATTGTGGTTCATTTCATTATGTATAGCTTTAAGACTTTTAGAAAACATTTAATTACACTAATTGACCAAAACATTTGATTGGTTGATGATTTTATAGAAAAGTGATTGTGGTCTATATTGTTACTCTGAAGAATCCCTATTTATTGTTAAGGGTGAAAGTGCTAAGTCTCTGGTTATTATTAAAGCTTCTTATATCACCATTACCACTGTTTCTCGGGACTTTTTATTTTATTTTGGATTACTAGCACTTTACAACTTTGTCTGACTTCACAGAGATGAGAACCATCCCAGTATGGCTTTATTAAGGGAAGGGCTTGCCTTCTCTGCCTGGAAGATTTCATCAAGTGGTTCCCCAGTTCTAGAGATGAGGGGAAAAATATCTTGGCCTGGCCAAGGCATTCGATAAAATACCTCACTAAGATATTGTTGACAAACTCTCACAACTGTGCATTAATCCCTACATACCTCATTGGATTACTACTTGGCACACAGCTATATGCTAAGAAGTCAGGATCAGTGAGACCACCTCCACCAGAAGATCAGTCACCAGTGGAGTACCTTATGGCTCAGTGTTGGGTATCCTCCTATTTGGCATCTAACTCTCAGAAGTAAAGGCTAATGTCAAAGGCCTCTGTCTCATCAAGTTTGTAAAATACTGTAAATTGGAAGCTATCATAGACTCCCTCCATGACAGCTACATCCTACAAGAGTGCCTAACACAAAGAAATGACTGGTGCCATAGGCACAGATTAAAACTCAATGCAAAGAAATGCTTTATAGTACCCTTTGTAAAATCATTCACCCAAGGTAATTACTCAATTGCTAAAACATCCCTAAGAGTTGACCAGATAGTTTGGGATCTAGAAACATATGTGGACAGTAAACTGGCCTTTGACCAACTTGTAGCCAAGATAGTATGAAAATCATTCTATGTCATAAGGAATGGTATGGCATCAAGCTACAAGGAAGTTGTAGTACCACTCTACTCAGCCCTTATCAGACCCATCATTGAGTAGACTGTCGCCTTTGGCATGTACCTAACCAGGCACTTGCAACAGCTGGAATGCTCTCAAAGGTTTCTCACAAGGACAATCCAGGGTATGAATACCCTGTCTTACATATATCACCATAAGGCCCTGTCTCTGTACTTAGTCTCCTTCAGGTTACTACGAGGCGATCTATGCCTACCATATAAGGCATCCTCCAATCCAGCTGTGATGGATCTCTTGCACTTCCGCAAAACAAACAGCATCAGAAACACTAGATTCAAGGAACTGACCTTTGCCTGTAGAATAAATACAACATGCTGGAGAGACTGATATGTGGCTCAAAGTATCCTTGCAATATGGAATAAGCTCCCCATCTGCTTGAAGGCAGAGTTCATCCCTGACCCTATTCAAAAGAAACCTTGATCATTGGATGGAAAGTTACACATTCACCCTCGGTCTGACCTTTATGTCTCTGCTGGACAGAGGTCAACAGTAAATAGGCATCCAAGAAACTTCTGAACAAAACTGTGTCTGGTCACACAGCTAGGTTGTAAAGATTCTGGTGATCATTAACCTAGTATAACACTATGAACCTATGAAACTATAGCAAACCTATCGATGGAGTAGCTGTCAGTTGGTTATATAATGTGGCAACACCATTTCTATTTTCTGAGGGAAGCCCATAAACTTTCAATACTTCCTACAAATAAGGCCAAGAAACAGAGTCAAACAATTTGTCTACAGTTGTCAAGGGGTGAACAGACTAGATCTACCTGTAATAAAACCACTTTGAAATGTGTGCATCAAAGAAAAAGTAAGGGAGAAAATTGTTGCACAAAATTATCTGCAAGCAGTTTAGCCTCTGTATTAAATAAATAGGTCAATAGCTATCAGTTTTATGGGATTTCTACCTGACCTAAGCAGGACCTATTCTGGACTCTTGCATGGAATGAGAAAAAGGTCTCATTAACCATTAGAGCAAGACGTTTTATTAATACGTGTTGAAGAATACTATAGATATTAAAGACTAATCCACTTGTTCCTGGAGTTTTACCTTTAATAGAAGTCTTATTCTCAATAATTAAGAGTTCTAAAGCTGTCAAGAGACTAAGATTTATTTAGGAGAAGTTGAGTCCATCTAATCTTGTTTGGAAGTTCCCTTATCCCGCATCATCATCATAAAGTTTTGAATAAAAATTCCTGAAAGCATCTGTAATTAATTTTGTTGAAGTAATAACATTGTTTCCACTCAAAATGCTGAAATATATGACAGTTTCCTACATTTTCAGCTAGAATGCTAGAAGTTTACTAGACTTATTGATTTGTGCCCAGACTTATAATGCTGCTTGCCAGAGATATAGCTCAACTATTAGTTTTATTAAATATGCCATTTCTATTTTGACTGATTTGTACTCCTTTAAAAGGATGCTATGTTTAAATTTACATCTTTTGCATTCTACCCAGAGAAAAGTGACCCATTTAAGAGTTTAGCTAACTTCTCTACTTAGATATCTGTCTTTAGCATCAGTGCAGCAGCTTTTAGTTCATATTTAAAGGGGTCCCACCATGTAAAAATAGACATGTTACCTACTAAGTTAAGCTCTGTATATCTATCTGTCTACCTATTGTTACCTACTAAGTTAAGCTCTGTATATCTATCTGTCTACCTATCTGTCTATCTTTCTATCTGTCAATCTAGCTAGCTATTTTCTGATAATATAGCCAGTAGAGTCAGGATCATTAAAATTAAAAGGTCTACATTCCAGCTTTTGAGTAGTAGCCACGAATGTGGCTCTGGTATTATTTCTGTCAACACAGCATGGTGATCTGACAAGGAGTATGGTATCATGGAAATATGCTGTTCACCAGAAAGCAAACAAGTAGAGACCAACCAGTAATCCATTCTGCTACCATTTTGACCATTTGGGGAAAAATGTAAATTCCATATTATCTTAGTATAACACCCTGGTGACATCAGTTAGTTGCAATTCAGCCACATTAGTTGTAATTATTTTTTTTTTTTTTGAGACTGGATATGTATCTCTAAATGAGGAAAATTTCTGTCTAAAACACACATTAGGAACTACATTAAAATATCTTCTAATCAAAATTAGAGCCCCATGGTCATGCATGCATTCAAGGTACTTAAATCTATTCACAAAAAATGAAGGAAAGCAGTATTAAGACCAGAATTGTTGCACATTAAGTGGAGTCCAGGTTATGTACCCCTCCACAGAATTATACATTGATCTTCACTGTCTCTAATGACCTCTAAAACTTTCCACTGTAACTTAGTGGGCAACCAAGTTGCTCCTCCCTTTTTTGTTCTCAAATATTTTTATTAAAAATTAAAAAAAAATAATTCATAACAGAAAAAAAGCAGATATAACATTTTTGAAAAAATTAATCACTCAAATTGAACAACTTCTTAACAATTTAATACAATAAAACTATTTGCAAAGGTGTCTACTTACACAACAACAATTATCAATCATTCAAAATTAGTTTGAATTTCATATCAGGTTATAGTCAAGTTTCTCTAGTATCTCCATAACTTTTAACCAGGAGTTGTAATACAAAGTGATTCTACCAGTTTTCATCTTGATTGTAGATGGTTCCAGTTGAAAAACATGAAGGCCAATATTTTTAAATTCTTTAATAGATGGAGAAGTCTCAGTCTTCCAGGTCATAGTAATTACTTTACATGCTATAGCTAGTAAAGTTCATAATAGTGAATATTTCGATCTGGGAACACATTTAGGTATTTAAATATTGAACAAAATCAGAGATTTATTTAATTGAAATTCATCATTAAAAACAGTTTGCAGAAAAAAGTTCAATTTTTCCTGAAATGTTTTAAGCAATTTACATTTGTAAAACACGTTACCAATTTACTTTCAGTTGTAATTTACATCTCTAACACCCATTATCTTGTTTAAACATCAATTCCATTTTATGAGGTGTAATAAAGGTCTAATGCATAAATTTCCAGGAAAACAACTTCCATTGCAATGATAAAGTTGTCAGCTTTGAAGAAATTAACATTAACTTTTTATCATTTTCACTAGGAAGATGATTATTAATTGATCCATAATACACCCAAACATTATCTTTATAATATAGTTTTGTAGTTTTATTACTTTATATATTTTGATAGGTACCCTTCTCCTGCCACTGTTTCATTTCCTATAATAATAATAAATTCTATAAATGAAAGAATAGCATTCTTAATATTTATATGCATTGACTCTAATTTATTTGTAATATACTGCCTTAAAGTCTGTACATCTAATCACACTTACTACTTATATCATATGTACTCATAATAAATTCCATTGTAAGAATGTTTACAGAGACCATTAACTGATGCCAATATATTATTTTTTCCCTAAATATAGTAATTTTAGAGACAATAAAGGTGTTGATGTTATGTTCTGTACAGGCTATAGAGTATAATAAAAATGACTGCACTCTGAAGTCTGGATTTTATTCAAATAATTTTAAATATGTTTAATGTTTTAATTATGCATTTAGAACATATATGCTTATTTTTGTTCTCGAAATCATATTCCATCAACAACCGATGAAAATTATTGGATAAAATTTTCCAAAATGTAACTGCCAAAGAGTGATTTGAATTTAACCAAATAAGTTCCTCTATTTGTTTCCATCTAGCATTATAAGAAGGATTTAACCATAACATTATTGTCTTAAATAACAGACGATAAAGCATACATTTCTACATCTGGGAGACTAATTCCACCATATGACCAAACTTTTAACTAATGATTTTAGATTATTCTAGATTTACTGGGATACCACAAAAAGTTTAACATTAGTTTATTAAACTGGTGTGTATTTTCTTTAGATAAAGTAAGAGAAATAGCTTGGATAAGAAAATATTTTCAGAAATATAAGCATTTTAATAAAAAAATATATATCTTCCATTGGTAAGGAAAAAATATTTCACCTATCCATAAGTTGTTTTATCTTATTTAAAATATTGCTATAGTTAATCTTTAATATTTTATTAATATCCTTTGATATTATAATTCCTAGATATTTAATTTTATCTAGAACTATATATTTAGAAAACTTCTTATCCATGTTTTTTATTACAGTTTACAAGTAATATTTTAGTTTTATTATCATTCAATTTAAGACCTGAAATCTTCTGGAACAGTTCCATTGTCTCAAACAGAGGTTGTAACAAGATGGCATAGTCATTCAAGGTTACTAGAATGTCATCCTCAAACAACTGAATTTTCAAATTTAAATGTAAAAACCTTTAATGTTAGTGTTCAATCTGACACAATTTACAAATGGTTCTATGACCAAAACAAATAATAATGGAAACAATAGTCATCACTGTTTAGTGTCGTTGGTAATTCTAATTGGTCTAGATGTATATTGTCCAATATTTATATAATCTAAAGAATTTTCATATAGTATTTTGATTAATTTAATAAAAACTTGTGAAAAACCATGCTCCTCTAGGACTAACAGTAAATAATCCTTGAACTGTGTCAAATGCACTATTGATAACTAAACTTACTACAGTTAAGCTTCTTTTTGTAATATTAGCATAATCAATTATTGTAGGAATCCTTTTAATATTACTGTATGTGTTTCTATTCAGTATAAAACCAGTTTGATCTTTATCTATCAGCAAAGGCAAAAACTGCTTAATTCTGTTAGCATGTATTGCCATACAAATCTTACAATCAACATTCAGTAGGGATATTGGCCTGTAAGATGAGCATTCTGCTCTTTTCCATCTTTGTCCAACATTAGTGTTAGAGAAATTAATGTATATTTCCATGAAAGAGGAATATGTTTTGCTTCTTTAGCCAATGCAAAGACTCTTAACAATAATGTCAAGCCTTCCTTAGGTAATAGTTTATACATCTCTGGAATAATACCAACAATCCCAGGTGCTTTATTTAATTTTAATTTATTAAGTTGAGATTTATGTTCTGAAATTGGCTTATCTAGTAATTTTATTTGGTGTTCAATTTATGTTTCATAAAAAATGATTTTATTTTGTTTTGTGGCTCCATTGCTGGGTCATATAAGTTGATAGAATTAAAGTGTGTTTTAAATATGTCTAAAATGCCCTCTAAATCTGACACCTTTTTCCTTTTTCCCAGAATATAAACTTATTTTATCTGATTAGAGGTAATAATCTTCTTTGTTCTGTTTACTAATCTGTGCTGTTTTTTTAAAATTCATAGAATAAGAGTTCATTTTAACCTTCTCTAAATGAATTATAGTTTTATGATGTAGTGTTTCTAAATATTTTTATTCACCTCATCAAGATCTTTTTGTTAGGGCTTTATTACCTTTCTGGATATCTAATTTTAGTTTATCAACCTTCATTTTAAATCCAATAATTCTTTATTCCATTGTTTTTTTTCTTATTAATATACCAGGTTAGAACTTTACCATCTAGGTATGATTTTAAAGAATCCCACACATAAATATCTGATATATCCTCTTTTAAATTTACATTTATAAAGGATTGAATTTCCTTGTTACAAAATTCTTTAAAATCCTTCAAGTTAGTTATATATGATGGTATTCTACTAATAGAGGTACTTTGTTTTGTACTCATTTTCAATTCAAATCTAATTGCATTGTGGTCAGATAAAAGGCATGTGACAACTTTAACTTTATCTATTTTCCCACTTAATATCATTTGAAATATATACTCTATCTATTCCTGAATGGGTACCATGTCTGTGTAAATAGTGTGTAAGAAATAATGAATTTGTCTCTAAAAAATAAGTTATCTCCTTAATATTAAACCAATTGTGGGTAAGAGCATACAATGAGGTGTACATGCTAAACCACTAAATGCAAAGATTATGTCTTCAGAATAACACTGAAGCCCCAAAACCAACTAAAAATGAGATACAAAGGATTTGTCAGTGCCAAGCTATTGAGGGTTTATGTTGTCTAAGTCCCCTTTTAGAAACAAATGTAGAAATTTACTTTTTTGTGTTTAAGCTCAAAAACTCAACTTTAAGTATCAGTAACAAAGATTTCAGATACCCAATTTGTTTTGAACAGAAAGGATGTTTGCTTATAGTTCATCCAATTCACCTTCTTTTATTATTGAAGTCTAATAGTACTGTGGATGACACTGGTTTCCTACACTTATTTGCTGAATTAGTATCACAGTCATTCAAAATACAATTAAAGTCACCAGCTAAAAGTATTCTCCCTTTAAAATGTTGTATAATCTCCTCAAATTGTTGCCTAACCAGTTTAACTCCTAACCCAGGAATTCAGTAAAGATTTATCAAAGTGTGTACTTTCCTATTTATGTCCAAAGATGCAAGACAAAACATCCCAGATATATCATTGTATGACTTTAGGCATTAATACAGAATTGTTCCTTAAGATTGCAACATCCCTTTTTCTGTTTATAATGTGAGCTAACAAGTACTGAATAATTGTTAGTGTTAAGTCTATTAATGCCTTCTTGTAATAAATATGTCTCTTATAAAAATACAACGTGAGCATTAAACATTTTTAGATATTTGCTTAGAATCCCCCTTTTACAGCTATTATTCAAACCATTAACATTGATAGAAATACACTTCATATATAATGCATCAGTAGAAGTATAGATAGCCATATGTTATTATGGGTCTACTTCATTTGATCGAAAGACCATTTGACCAAAACCCATTTGATCAAAATTTCATTTGATCGAAAACCAATATTCAAGGCATAAAACTGGGATTTGTCCCACTCACCAATGTCGTGCGACCCTGGAGTTGGTATATATAGTTGAGGGGGTGGGAGCCACAGGCCCCCACATTGGGGGTCTGTGGGGGGCGAAGCCCCCCACCTAGTTTCCTTTAAAAGAAGAAAATAACACAAAAAGTACAGATTGGGGAGGGGGACAAATCCTGTTATTTGCCTTGAATACTGGTTCTTGATCAAATGAAATTTCAATCAAATGGGTTTAGGTCAAATGGTCTTTCGATCAAATGAAGTAGACCCGTTATTATATATAGTTCAACACTGAAATATTAAACATTTAAACAAAAAATAAACTAAACATTCCTAAACATTAAAAACCCCATGTTTAAATAGCATCACTTTTCAAACATTTCCTCTAAAGTGTCCTCTCAAATCACACCTCTTGTCTAGCTATTTGAGGATTCACTTTACACAGAATGTAACGCATTAGTCAAATATCAACAAATGAGTGCTTCCCTCCCAAAAAAAAAAAAAATCAAAAGCCACAGAAAGATCTCTGTTCAACAATCAAGAAATAACTTAATAAAAAATGAGTCCCAGTTTGGGTTCCTTTTGCTGTTTTAGAAGTTATCTTGATGGAACCAACAAACCTTTAATCCTTGAATCAGGCAAAAAAAAAAAAAAAAGAAAATTAGTAAAGGAGCCAGTCCCCCCACCCAATGCCATAAGTGTTACTGAAGCTTGTAGTGTGAGAAATGCTGACCCATATTGAGAAAAATCCAAAATCTCTAATTGATAGGTCATGTAATCATATTTTTATACGTTATATAATTGTGATACCTTACATACTAGACTACAACAGAGATCCCAGTAAAAAATATCAGAAGCTAACTCAGTGCACTAACATAAGGTATCAGATCTAACTATTTTCTTCTTCTTCTTTCGGCTTTTCCCAGTTAGGGGTCACCACAGTGGATCAGCTGTCCGCTCATGATTGGCAGTGGAGTTTTACAGTGTTGAGTTGCCAGCCCAGCACCCAACCTTCCACAGAAGACACACACACACACACACACACACACACACACACACACACACACACACACACACACACACACACACTCACACCTGTGGCCAATTTTAGAGTGTTCAATCCACCTACAGCATGTCTTTGGGATGTGGGAGGAAACCCATGTGACCACAGGGAGGACAAGCAGACTCTGCACAGAATTCACCCTAACCAAGAGTTGAACCAGAGAACCTCTTGCTATGAGGCAACAACACTAACCGCTGCACCACCGTGGCCACTCGTATCAGATCTAACTATAACTGTTCTAATTCTAAAAATGATTATTATATATTTTTTCCTTTTTTGCCTTATTCCCCTACCCTTTGTTTTCAAAGTCTCTTAAATATTTACTTAACTCAAAAATGGTTATTCAGTTCTTCAATTTTAAAAGAATATATATTTGGACTTAAAAATAATTCTGAAAAAATTGTTTCTTTTATTTTTCCAATAATAATTTTTTTATAGTTGCCACAATGCTTCTTGCTCTACCTTTGAATCCCTGATCCTCTGTCTTTCACTGCTTCATTCCGAGTTTCCTATTTTATATAGTATTAAATTTAAAGGAAGATATGTTAAATAAAGTTGTACCTTTTCGAAATCACAACTGAGGAATAGTCATTGTCAAACCTGATTGTGCTCTCATCAGATTTAACCAGTGAATTTGACCAAGCAGTTTTTGAAACACGTTTCTTGTCTTGACAGGAAAAAAAAATCTCACAATTATGGATCTAACTATAGTATGGGTATAGTTCCCCATACTAAAGGGGTGGCGTAAGCCACAAAACGATGGGCTAGGCTTGTAAATGCCCTCGGGCAGATAGCCTAGTATGAACCTATGAACCTATGAACCTATCTCTGGTTTGTATTAGCTTTTTCTTTGATGATGAAGGGACCACAAGACAACTATGATTTCTTTCAATACCATATGATAAAGATTCTGGTAGATTTAAAGTCTCTGGGAGCCATGATGTGAGAAAATTACCCATATTTTTCCTTCTGTTTTTTCAGGTAGACCATAGATGCATATGTTGTTCCTTCTAGATCATTTTTCAAGATCATCTAATTTATTTAGTAAAGATGCAAATATGTATTTTGTTTTAATAAAAATCGATATATTTTTTTCTTCTTAGACTTTTCCTTCAGTGTTATTAAATGCCTCTTCCATACTAGTGATCTGTATCGTCTGTTGCATTATTTCATGTAACTGCTCCACTTTCTTTGTGCATTTTTCTTTGAAATTTTGTAGTTTATTGTCCATTTTGTCTACTTTACCAAAAGATCTTGTATGCTAGTAAGAAGTGATTGCAGTTACTTCTTTAAAGACAAATCCTCTGGGTTAGATTTGCAGTAGGTCATTTTGGAAAAAAAACTGGCGAAATAATTTCTGCTTGAATGTTGACAGGAATCTAAAAAAAAATTAAAAATATATATTTTTAATAATGTCTTCAAAATGTTGAAAAAAAGATAATCTTCGAAGTTGAAGAGTCCACGATGTCAAAAAGTTAATAATTCCTGTCAGAAATATAACTCAAATAGCAGACCTGAGAAGCTAAGCCTTTAGCCTGTCACTATCTTTGCCAGACCCATCGCTTATCCCTTTTTTGAGGAGTTTGCTATGCTAGAGCACAAAGCATAATTTTGCATTTGCAGACATCTAGTATGCTTTTTTGACATTTGAAGTACTTGCAACTATAATATACCAGTTCCTATTTGCCATATATAGCTGTTAAAAATATGCATTTTTACAGCTGATTTGAAACTCCATATATTTACAACAAATGGTCGTAAAGCCATAAACTAGAAAAAGTAAAAACAGAGATGTAGAAGGAAAAATCTGAGATACTTGTCCAACACCTCACATCTCCATAGATCAAGTGTTAAAGGCCCTATGCAAGGCAATGAAAACAGCTTCCATGAGACCTGATACTATCCCAGATGCATAGTGCATCATCTCCAGCAAGAACTAGCTTCGCCATTGAGCACCCTATTCAACCACAGCCTAATTACAGCCTTTATTCCAGAAGAGTGGAGAACTGCCATTGTCATCCCCTTGCCCAAAGGTGGTGTCACTAATGACCCATGAAACTATCACTCCATTAGCTTGACAAGTCTGATCTGTAAAGCCATGGAGCATATTATTATGGATCTCATAAACAAGGCATAGGCAATCTCTAAGCACTTGACCCCACCCAATTCAGATTTGCCAGGGGCAGATCTTGTCTGTTGAACCTAGTTAACTTCTTTGAGATGGTCACCAAAGCCCTGGATGAGGGAAAGTCAGTACATACAGCTTATCTTGACTTCTCCAAGGCCTTTGACACAATCTCCCACTCGGGTATCATCAAAAAGCTAACTCAACTTGGTGTAAATCCCTATCTTGTCAGGTGGATGGCCAACTGGCTCACTGATAGGACCCACAAGGTCAAAATAGGTGCCACCACCTCTGACAGCAGACCTGTCACTAGTGGTGTTCCCCAGGGATCTGTCCTGGGACCCCTATTGTTTGGCATCTACTTCTCAGAGGTCCAGGCAAAGACAAAGGGCCTGTGTTTGAGCAAGTTTGTGGATGACTCTAAGTTGGGTGTTGTCATTGACTCACCAAATGATGGTTAACAAACTGCAAGAGGGTCTCATAGTAACAAATCACTGGTGCCAAAGTCATGGCCTTAAGTTAAATGCAAAAAAATGTATTATCATACCATTCAGCAAAAACATGACCTCTATTGATTACCACATCAATGGCAACTCCCTTAGCACACAACCTATGGTGAGAAACCTAGTTACTCTGGTTGAAAACAATCTCACATTTGACCATCATGTAGCGGCAGTGGTCAGAAAAGCCTTTTACTTGGTTCATCTCATAAGTAAAGAGATTGCATCCAGAAAAAAAGGAGGCTATTACCACTCTGTACCCCTCCCTCATTAGGCCTATAATTGAGTATAATGCCCTGTTTGGTATGTACCTCTCCAAGCACCTGCACCAGCTGGAAAGGCCACAGAAATACTTCACAAGGAGAATCCATGACCTCCAACACCTGTCCTAGGCAGACAGTTTCAAATCATTATCACTCTACCTGGTACCATACAGATTGCTCAGAGGTGATCTGTGTCTCGCCTACAAGGTAATATCAGACCCTGACCTATTACAGATGCTCCATATCTGCAAGTCTAGCTCCTCACACATTACCCACTCAAAAGGCTTAAATCTAATATTCAACATCAACAAAACCTGCTGGAGAAACAGGTTTGTCTCCCAGAGGCTGCCGTGTCTCTGGAATAGACTTCCCATACATGTCAAACAGAGTACCTCACTGACCCTCTTCAAGCATAACCTTGATGAGTGAATGGGAAACCGCACATTTTTCCCAGGGATTCCAACTTTGTCCCTTATTGACAGGGGTGACAGGTGCTGACTGAGGTTTCTTTTTGGAGATAAACTCTTGGCTAGGCTTGTAAGGGCCCAAGGGCCACTTGCCTAGTAATCTCTTATGATCCTGTGATAATGAGCCTCATACTCTGTGTAACAAGAAGAAGAAACTAATCAAGCTATGGCCAATAGCAGACAGTTTTGTCCCATAGAAAAACTTTGCTATTGCAAACTTGCAAATACAATCTACAGAGGCTAGTGCCTAAGAGCCAAAAATAACACAGAAGAAATGTATTATATTCAAAGTGCATCACTCATTTGGTTGATGAAGTGGAAGAAGAAAGTTTAAAGGATACTTTTTTCCTTTTTTTATTTGTCACTGTCATGTTTGAGAATGCATTTGCCATAAATTTATGGAATCCATTTGCTGGCTGTGACTAAAGTGTGTATCACATGGTGCAGGAGCTGTTAAGATGGTTCACTGTCTCTGAAATACAAGCAGGTCTAAAATTAAAAAAAATAACAATTGATGGAGCCTCCTGTAATGGAAAACAGAGATAAGACATCCATAAAGACAACATTATATGTATTATAGATATATCCTTTAGGTTAATATTTCTGAAATTTTCTTTAAGCATGCTATAGAAAAAACACATTTGATTTTGTTTGTAGGTAGTGTAAACAGCTTTACTTGTTCATTAGTTATAAATCTTTTTTGAAAGTGTTTTAATTTTATGGTTTAATCTTTTTGGTATTTGTGTTCAATAAATTCAAATAAAGAATTAAAAATAAAGATGGTTCACAGTCTCCTAAGTATTGTCAATCAGGCCTAGGAGTAAAAATGGAAACTTCAAATCATTTTGCTTACTGATTTCCTAGTAGGTCAGTCCAGGCTTAACTATCTTCATCTTGCATTCCTTTAAGTGTAGCATTGTAGTTAGACAGTATTGGAGCTGGTCTTCTGTGCTGACTGTAGTAAACTTCCCTGAAACTGTCACAAGTTTAGCCCTTTCTTGAATGGTATCCTTTCCCAGTGTCCATGCTGACTTAGCATCTGTGTCCATGCCTTGGTTATTGCCAGAAACAGAACCAGAGGCACCCAAGAGCAGATGGTTTTGCAAAAATTGCATTATCTCTCGACCTTTAGGATAGCAGGGCATTTCAACAGCACTGGAATTTTACTTTTGATTTTGTTGAGAATGCACATGTGAGCATACCTTATGATGATTCATAACATCTGTTGAAACATCTTGGTAAACACACACTGATTGGCCCCCTAACAAAAAATTCCTTCCCTTCTCTAACCTTCCTTAAGATCTCTTCTTTTCAATACAATTTTAAATTTTCATTCTTATCTGATGAGGTAGTTGGCCGGGCTTAAGTAGGGATCTTGTAGAGTGGAGTGTCCTTTCAAGTGTTAATAAGTAGAGAATGTCTACAAGGGTTAATGAGTGGGGAATGTCCACAAGAGTTAATGAGCGGGTAATGTCCACAAGAGTTAATGCGTGGGGAATGTCCAGAGCCTTAGGAAATTCAATTTGTAACTAGTACTTTGCCTTTGGTCATAGACTCCCTAAGTCCTGTCAGTCTTTGATTTTTGAGGTTATATACTTTGGCCAAAAGAGCTTTTATAGTAGTCCATTTCTCTTGCATTTGTGATTAAGCAATCTGATTGCACTGCACATTTGCAGTCATAGCTGATTCCAATAGTTCACTTTAGTTGACAAATGTTTAATTTCTTCATAATTCTGAGTAGCCAGTAGTTTAATTTACACAATATCCCCTAACACTTTCACTATAAGGGAAGTTAAAGCATTCAGTTGTCATGAGTGCTGTGGAATATTGTAATGCAGGACAGGCCTCATTGACTTTCATATTCAAAGGACAGTGCAATATTTCCATATTCATAATAAGAATAATGAATAATCCCTATGATTAAAAGGGTACACAGAAATAATAACCAGTCTGTGCTGTTAATTGAATAGCAAATTCCTGCACTTAGGCCAAGAGTTATACAATCAAGCTGCCATAATGCTGAGAGCAAGTCTTGCACCCCTATATTTCTACATAAAATTCCACATAAATAGCCATCAGACTGCAGTGTTCTGATCCTTTTATTAATGTGCCTCTGGTTGCTCAGATACCCTATTCTAGGGAACTATTGAGACAAGTCAGTCTAATATTCCATTGCATATTTTTTAAGGTAAACTGAAAAACTAGACCTATAGCCTCTTCCTTGGTCTTTGTTTCATATTCATCCTTAAAATCCACTGAAATTAAAGTCATAACAGACCTCTTATGCACCTTCATACTACTAATCCAATGTATGGGTGAACCTTGTATTTGACCCATTTCTGTTTGAAAGTTTGTAACATCTGCATTCCCACTTAAAAATACTACAGGGAATGCACATTTATAAGTATTCATTCATAGCCTCTGCAAACTGATATATCTGCAACAAAGTAATTTCTGAAAAATCAAGGTCCACATATACTGGAAGATACTCTACTATACAATTTTCACAGGTTGTCAGATCTACCAAAGAGCATGCTCTTTATATGGCACATAAATGACACCAGTATCATCCCAGCTTTGCATACGTGAATGGGCGTGCCTTCGTTGAAGGTTGTGCATCAGGGCTGGTAACTCGGCACGTAAAAATCCTCTACCAAACATTAGCAGACCGGAGTTCCGCTGTGGCGACCCCTAACTGGGATAAGCCGAAAGACACAACAACAACAATAACAACAACATCTTACTAATTGTCTATTTAGCATCATCCAGTAGCACATGATAAGATCTGTTGATTCTTAAAGACATCTTTAAAAACCCAGTCAAAAGGACTGTCTTGGTTTTCATGAGTTCTAATGAGACTTAGCTTCCCTCCCACATGCACACACGTAGTCTGAAATCTCTTCTTCAAGCCTTCTTCTCCAATTTGACTGACTGTTTTCAAATGAAAACCATTTGTCCATGTGTCACCATTAATTTTTTCCACATTTCACAATTCTTCTGTTTTAATGGCAAAATGCTATTGTATATATTGTTTGTTGCAAAAATTCACAGTGGCATATTTCAATCAACCCAAAAAACAACAGTCTTGCAATGTGAGTGTCAAAGGAAATCAAAATTAACAAGCAAACACTCCTTCAAGAAACTATTGGATTTATTTTGCAGAAGAAAATAAAGATTTAGCACTTTTATCTTTCATTGTCAAACTTTGTTCAGAATGAAAGCACTATTAAAACGTGTCTATTTATAGCTCATTTTAGGCACACAAAAACATGTGAAATAAATAAGGTTTTTAATTTAGCAGCTCTAGCTTTTAAAATACACTTATTTTATGACTTGTAATTTAACCCTGCATTTTTGTTTTGCCTACACCTGAGTTGCCAACAGAATTTCTTAAATTTATCATTGGCCAAGCCTTCAAAATAATCAGTTTTAATATAGGCAGGCACAATGTTTGTTTACAATTAATACATGTAGAGTGCTCGCATAATGCAGTCTGTTCATCTTTTTTTGATAGCCTGTATATATTTACACACTCAGTTTTCTGGTTGTTTTCTCAACAAAGAAGGAGTTTCTGTTCTCACAGGTAGCAATGTATATAATTAGATGTACTGATGCAGTTAATGTGTTGCATCATACTTATGGATCTGTTATATCAGTTTATAGTCACATAGGGAATATTCTGCATGCACTTGCACATCTCACAAAACACACAGGAGAATGCTCCTGATCATTTATTAGTATGACTACTTCGTTTTCACAAGTTAGTATGTTTTGCCACAGTATGCCACTTTGTGATAGTACTGGTGGGATCATGCATTCTAAAACATTTGCAGCCTGTACAGGTGCAACATACAGTAGGTTTGTTTTTGAGCAATCCTTAAAGGCCTTCTGTGTAACTGAATTAGGCTAAAAGTTAAAAGTGTGTTGAACCTTACAGTTGGACAATTTATTTCTAACATACATAGTCCCCCAATGGACTTAGAATATATAAGTTCTCCAATGGCATATCCAAAAATGCAAATATACACCGCAAACTGACTGTTTTTTTGATTATGTAGGAAGTCAGCTTTTGGGTATTCTAATCTTATACAATAAATAAACAGATCAGGAATTTAACTAAACAGGTAGAAAGTCTGAATCAGCAGCTCTCCAGGCAATTTTTTGTCAGATACAATCATTTAAGATACAATGACATATTTGTTCATTTAAAGACACTAGATAAAGGATTACTACAGAGGAAGAGTACATTTGAGAATGACCAGGATGAATGCACAAAAGAAACTGAATATGCAATTCCTAGTTAAAAAAAAAAAGCCATCAGAAAGATCACATGTCCAATGTCTGAAAAGCAGCACATTGCCTAGAAGGTCTGAAAGGATTGCACAAAAGTGAGTTACACTAAAGCTGTGCAGACTGCATATTTTTTAGCAGGCAGGAGTCTAGCACTTCTACTAAAATAAGACATATAATGGCAGAACAGATCCAAGTAAGTCACACAGACTTGTTACAATGTTACAAACCTGGGTTTGGGCAGCACACCATTGTTATTGGAGAAGATCCACTTTCCATAGGGGAGGAGTTGCCTAGTTCAAACGTTTTTGCTAGTAATTTGGGTAAGAATGATGGCACTATGATTCAACTGCACTTGGCAAGTAAAGAAACATTGAAGAATAACTCGGGACATTATCCCACCAACATCTGAGTTAACAAATAAAGCAAAAAAAAAGCATAAATGGCTGAGGCATACAATCTAAGTAAAGTGACCTTGGCATTGCAGCAGAGAAAAGTGCTTCAAAAAGGTTTTATTTCATTCCTTCTTACATATCTCAGTTAGATAAAACACTAAGTGAACTGAAGCTGTTTTGCAAGAAATTGAACCTGATTCGCATTATGAAATAGTTGAGTTATATTGCAAATTAACGGGCATGAGTTTAAAATGAAAAGTTTGTTAAAAACTTCCCTTAATTCCCCAATCCTGGCATTTGAAAAAACGCTAGAATTTTAGAAAAAAATTTAAACTAAAACTCCTACAGAGGATAGCCTGTACTTTAACAAATGAGGAGAGAGATTGACCTGATAGAAATTTGAACTAATAAAGAACTCAGGACATTGAAAGCCCATAAGGGTGGAGATTAATTCTGATGGACACACGGGGTTATGTAAATTATATTCATATTTTGTTAAAGAGTTCTCTTTTTTACAGAAAAATGTCACTGTATGATGTTAACAATATATACATGCAAATAAACAGCATAATAATGGAATCTCTTTAGATTTATAAGATTGTGACAGTAGAAAATTCTGTTTTACCAAACATTTTTGGAGTGCCAGAAATTTAGAAACAAATCAACAACCCTTCCTTAAGACCAATTATAAGGACCAATGTTAATAAAACAGAACCTATAACCCTATTCACCAAATGGTTACTGATCAAACTCACAATTCTAAGACTTTCCTCTTTAAGGAGCTCATGACACTTATTACCAGTTCTTACAGACTTAGACTCTGAGGATGGCTTCTGGCTTACCAGCAGTGACCTATAAACACAGTAATTCTACAAAGTAGAAATAGCAAGATACTATTTAAACAAAGTAAAATTTGAAAGCATAGTGAAACTAGAAGTAATATTGTGAATTGTTAGGTATACTTAAAGAATAATTTCTTTAGATTCAATAAAAAATCTACTGTAAGATTTGGGGTGTTAATAGCCTCCACATTTGCCAACAATGTTTGGGAGATGAAAACTATTTACAATAGTACATCCTGGGATTTCATCATTTTTATCTCAAATACATTGATGATCTGCTTTATATTTGGCAAGGGGGCATAATCAGTTCATCACTCACTGTTTTATTCAAGAGATTTTCAGGCAATTTGGCGTCCATAGTTTATAGAAAGACAATGTTTTCTGATACATATTTATCTGGAAAGACTTGGCACTCCACACATTTAAAAAACAACATTATATAAATTCAAGATATTCATCTTTTAAGACTCAGTTCTGAAGATGAAATATTTTATTTAGAGATAGAAAGATTAAAACAGGTGTTATAGATAAAGAATATGAGAAAATTTTATAGACCACATTTTAATGGAGTTAAAGATGATAGATTGATTATATATGAACCCATTTATGTATGAACAGCATATAAGAGCTGAATAGACATCTGGACTGTTGTAATTTTACAAAAAACTTTTTCATCCTGGACATTTCTCTTGATGGCTCAGGTATCAAAATGTATTGAATAACAAATGGAAAATGTTTTTTGGGGATTCACTGAATTCCTTGAAAATGTAGGAAATGGCCCCATCTTCCCATTTAAGAAAAAGAGTAACATTAAGATATTACTCCACAAAGAACACAGATATATTCAAATAATCAGGGACATTTTTGTTCCAGTTTTGTAAGATGGGTAAGTGCACGAAGAATAGTCCCTGTGTGACTATCAAACTTTATAATCGTTCCATAGATATTTGACAATACTATAGCTGTAAGACTCTTGAGAGAGTGGTGACTCCTTTAGTGCCATCAACCAAGAGCATCTCAAAGTGTGTATATAAAATATGCAAGCTATAAAAAAAGAAAGAAATAGAGAAGAACGAATTGTAAAAACTTTTCATTGTTTGTGATTAACTGTGCAGAAACTGATTATTTTAAAGGAGATGTCAATAACTTGCTTGAAATAAAGGAATTGTTTTGATAGCTCAGGTTAGAGGGAAAATAGGACCAGGAGTAAATGACAGTTTGAATAGTAAGTGTATTTTAAAGAATAACGCTGCTAAATTATAAACTTGCCTATTTATTTTACATAGTTTATGACTGTAAGGTGATCTATAAATAGTTATATATTTTAATGGATGTACATTCTGAAGAAATTGTTACAATAAAAGATAAAGCACTAAAGAAGTTGTGACTTCAGTGGATCTTCAAAGGTGTGTTTGGTTGCTAATATCATAACAATATGTGGGAACTTGGTGCAAGACATGCATACTAGACCTTAGTGTATTCCAACATCTCTTAATAAAATCATCATCATCAGAGCTTTTCTCAACCTCTTCTCACTTGAACAGGGCCACATAGTCAACTATACTCCCCATCTTATCTTCAGTTATTGCCTCTTTTACATCTTTCTTAAACTTCATAATTAAGATAGCTCTATAAGAATTAGCTACACTGTTACTCTCAAACTTAAATAATTTAAATACATTGAACTATATTAACCTCCATCCTAACTCTCTCACCCTTCTTCACTACTAAACCTTTCCCAACTTTCAACCCCAACACGTTGTACTGATGCCAATCTCCTCAGCAATAGAATGTCTAAAACTCACTTCTACACTTTAACCTCTACTCACTGCTTATATTTAATTTCTGTTTTATTTTTTTTTCTCTATACTGTATTTTTCCTTATTACCTACTACAATATATGCAGTTAGCTAATATTGTAAATACCCGCTTGGCAGTATTATGTATTGTGTGTACTCAGATGTTTTATGTTTCATACTTTTGTACTTGTTTATGTTTGAATTGTGGAGCTTTTCTCACCGGGTCTCCACTGAAAAAGGGCCTCATCCCAGATGGACCGACCCAGTCAACAAATGTCAAATAAATAAATAAATGTTACCAGTTTGCAAATATACTATTGGAGTCACTGAAGTAGAGGACCAGCCTCTCAAAACACTGTGAGATATAGATACATACTCTTATTTATAGACTGCTAGTTCTCATCATAAGCATATGATTGCATCTGTGCACTATAGTGAAAATCATGTTTTGCACAGTGTACATAGGTTCACCAGATTAAGAATGGTTAATGGAAAACATGTGCAGATTAAGAGAGAAGAATAGCCTTCACAGATACTAACCACATGCCTTCAAATAATAGGAACACAGTGGCTTTACACAAACAGGCCTCAAGATGCACAGATTGCAATGGCTAAACTTAAGACCATCTTGCTCGGGTGGGAGGTTGGCATGATGGTTAAGGTGTTTACCTTACAAACATAAGGTACAGGGTTTGATTCTCACATTGGATAACTGGCTAGGCTGAAAATGGCCCACAAGGGCAGTTAGCCTAGTACTACTCTATGAACCTATGAACCTATGATATATAGCCCATGTGTGAACAAAGTATTTGAAGTAATTACATAAACTTAGTTTAAATTGTGAGAAAGCTGTAGGTTATATTCCCACAATAGATAGCTGGGCAAATGTTCCAGTACTGATACTGCAGTGGTTCATAATGGGGTACCACACCCCTGAGTATGCCATCCTTAGGATGAGACATCATATCGAGGCCCCATCTGCTTTAGTTGGTGGTAGCTGAGGTGGGTATAAAAGATCCCATGGCACTTTTTGTAAGGAGTATGGGAAGTTCTCTGGTGCCCTGACCAAATTTTCACCGGTTAGTATGAATGCCACCTTGGGTCTCCCCTGAAAATAGGCCATTGGCCTAATGGGACTAACCAGGTTGTCTAAAGTATAAATAAATAAAATACATATATAAACTGTAGGCTGTTACAGGACACCCTACTATATGATCCCAGAAAATCATATTATGTTTATAAATGTACATGAACTCCCTGTATACAATGACTACATTATTTTTAGGAGACTTTAACTATTCTTCTTAGTACCTATATCTCCATATGTCAAAAGTACTTAGTTTTAATAAATAAAGACTCTCCAAACCAAATTGTTAATGAGTCCATGAGAGGACATAATATTTTTGACTTGGTCTTGATTAATATAGGTTATTTATGTATTAATCCCTTGGTATCTTCTTTCCGACTAAGTCAGATCATAAACTAGTGAAGTTAACTTTGAAAATTTCTATACCAACTGAAACCAATATCTCAGAATTCAGGGATTTTAAACTTACCTAACATCATCAAACTCTATGATAACACTTCAAAATTCACTTATAGCAGCATTACCCCAGACATTTTTACAGCAGATAACTTCACAGAGGAGTTTTGTGCCCACCTTGATAAATGTATTAGAATTTGCGGTTGCAACTGAATGTAAATATAATGGGAAATTAAAAAATAAACCACTCTGGTGGTCCAACAACATCAACAATGTCTACAGTAGATCAGAAAAAAACCCTCATATGAAGGATAACATCTGAAAATTGACTAAAAACTTGAAAAATACTATCAGGTCTTTTAAAGCAACACATGAACTAAGGTTATCATCTGAAGCTAAGGACACTTTTAGATCCTTCTTTAGCTAAATTAGGAAATGCAGAACTAGCTGTCATCATCACTTTGAACATATTCATAAAATGGCTCCACCTACTCCGATCCAGAAGACATTGCCAAGCTATACCTCTGCATATGGACAATATGTGCCAAGCAACTGTACTAATTTAGTTTAGAAATAAAACAGTGTTCAGTTGTGCAAATATGACCTAGATGCTATAGGTCTGATTTGTCCATTGTCAAAACATGTAACATAAGGATAACACTAGCCAAGTGAGCAGGAGGACCATAAGATGCCCAGCCTTATACATCTTAAAGTGGGTACATTTAAAAGTTGATGCTTCCCTTTTAAAGCACGTAATAGTACCTACCTTCTAAATTGAGTAGGGCTGTACATGATAGTCCTGGTGCAAACTTGTGTCTACCTACCCTATCATCAAGACAAGTCTTAAAGGTAGTCAAAGCAGTACATTGTTTAACCTGTACAAGTAACTTAGGCTGGGAATGTGTTGAATTAAGAACCTCTCACTCCAGCAAATCATGTTTATTTGTTGGAGAAGATTTAGTTTCCTAGTGGAGGTGTTTGTAGAGTCACTGGCTTTGTAAAGAAAGAAAGAGAGGGTTAAATATGATTGGGTCTTTTGTGGCTCAAAAAACAAGACACGGGTCATTGCAGAAAAGCCTGTTGGCTTGTGAGTATAAAGGGGTAAGTGCATAATTTATGAAATGGCATATACTGACTGCTAGATAATTTGCTCCTCAGTGTTTCTGACCATTGCTCCCAGCTGGTCTTTGATACATCTCAGCTAATTTATTGCATCCCATGGTCTAACATGACCTGCAGAATGCTGTTCTATTTGGTAGACACACTTCGCTGAATGTTTTACTTGGGGAGTAATGTTCCAAAACAAAGAAGTACAAACAGAAAACATACAGATGACAACATTGAATAAAGCAAATATAAACAGTATGGGCACAGAAAATGGGGCAAGAGAGAGATACTGAAAAGGAGAAAATGGAGGAGGGTAGTAAACCTTCTTCACCTGTGAATTTTGTGAAGGTGAATCACTGATTGCATGCCTACACTGGCAGAATCTTAACAGTATGGTAGTGAAACAGGTATTAAACAGGTAGCAAATGACTTTGTTTTTGAAGTTTTAATTGTAGGAGGTTATTCTTCCCAAAGATTACCTTCATCCATATTTGCTATGCTGCATTGTAGCACACAAGTGTGATCTAGGCAGTGCAGTAATATGATGGTGAAAGATTCAATATTTCAGGGTCTGCTTATAAATTATGTTTTAAAGACATCAGGGAGTCTATAGTAATTACTTCTCATAGGAATAAACTCCTTCCAGACTCGCTGTGCTGCATTGCACCATACAAGTGCAGGGGAGGCAGCACCATGATGTAATGGTGAAAAACTGCAAGTGTGAGAGGTCCACTTATAAATTTTTTTTCACAACGACAAGGAGTCTGACAGGAATAACTTTTGTAATCTCTGTATTGTGCTACAACACATGAGTGCAGGCTGTTACAGGGGGAGAGAGCCAGAAAGAAAGCAAGAAAGAGACAAACAGTAAACAGTACATAGCAAATGGTAAAGGAGGCAGTCAAACAAATGTAATGTGTATGTATATTGACCAGATATTAAAAAGTGCAATGGGCTATTACAATGTAAGTTTATGCTGACATAACCAATGACAAAATATTACACCATTTTCAACATATGTAGGCATAATATAATATTTTAACATTTGGTACAATTAAAATAAAACAATAAATAAGAGTGTGCTCAAGTTAGTCACTGAAACAAATCTGCCTATAAAAGATTACACATGTCTATACATTGCTGCCTACAACAGTATATCAATCAGTAAATTATGCAAACAGGATAAAAATAGTAGAAAATATACCAAACAGAGCAGATGAACAAGCTTCAGGTGGTGTCGTTACAGAAACTAGCCAAGAAAGCACTATGAAAGCTGCCTAAGCTGTGGGCATGCAGGGGAGATTTACGTGAAGGTAAGATGTAATATAATTGTTGGTTATAACAAATGGCAACAGATGAATTTTCAGCTATGTGTAAATGTATGAAGGGACACCATGTAGATGTTAAAAAATGCCAAGATGTGGTGAGGTTCAGATACTGAAATAAAAAAATGGTGGTTAGCAGACCCTCTTCATCAATCAGGTATTCAGGAGCCAGTCAGGATGTACACGTGTACACCTACAGAATCTAAATAACTAAGTGGCAAAACAGGCAGCAAATAGTTTTGTTTAGAGAGTTCAAATTGTAAATGGTAAAACAGTAGTGAATTAGAGTCCAGAGATAAAACTTACAGGAGTGAAGAGTAAAGAAATACAGGTCAGCACAAAAATGAGCTATGTAATAACTAATAAGGCCAGGATCAGAAAAGGTAGTCAACAGGAGGGAACAGCTGATAATAGCAGGTGGCTACTATAGAAATTAGCAAAGGGGATTTTATTATATAAGAATATTGCTCAGTGAATCTGATTTCCTGCTTTAGTGAATGAACTGACAGGAGAGCTGGAAACTGGAAGTAATCACACTGCCTGCTGTCTAAGTGAGACACATAGTTCTCAGGACAGCAAGATGTACTCAGGCAGCACGGGTATATGGCTAGGCTATCAGCGCAGTATGGTAAGAGACAGAGAAAGGACCATGGCTGCAATAATATTTGAATGTAAAAGCACCAACCATCGTGAGTCAGTGCTTCTGTTAACTAAGGTAGTGCCCAGTAAAATGTAAATACCAGCCTGGTTTATACTCTAGAACATTGGTATGCATGGTGTTGCAACTCTGAAGATTA
Organism: Protopterus annectens; assembly: GCF_019279795.1. NCBI lineage: Eukaryota > Metazoa > Chordata > Ceratodontiformes > Protopteridae > Protopterus > Protopterus annectens. The sequence goes on from NC_056749.1 coordinate 690,853,402, forward strand.
TAGTGTCGAAGCAGAGCTATGATGAAATAAAAAAGGACTTAACATCTGCAAGGTCCACTGACTGTGGGAAGTCCATAGTAAGGGTTATTTCTCACAGCGATAAACTTTGTATTCGCTGCTTGCACTGCAGCACAGAACCTAAGGTTAGGCAGAGCTATGATGTGACAATAAAAGACTCATCAATCCACATAATCCACTTATGAATTATTTTTTAAAGACAGCAGAGTCTCTTAGTTGGACGTTGTTGTTAACAGTAATTATTGTTCCCCTTACGCGCTGGGTTGCCTGGCAGCAAGCAAATAAGTACAGCATAAATAGTGTTCTGATATGATAGAGACGGCTAAACACATGCAAGGCCTGCATCTAATTTTTTTTTCAGGGCTGCAGGAGTCCATTTGCCAGAGGTCACTCCTCAAAGGGACACCATCAGCCATGCTGTATTGTACTGCAATACATAAACTCAGGCTATGCTGCACTATGATGAGATGGTGAAGGACTTGGCATATACTGGCTCAAGTTACAAATTATTTTGTCTGGACAGCAGAGAGTCCCTAAGTAAGAGGTTACTTTTCATAGGGATAACCTTTGTCTCTACTCAGTACTTTACACTGAGGCACCAAGTGCAGGCAGGCAGTACAATGGAGGAAGCTTTGGTCAGTGTCCACATGGAAATTATCCAGGAGAGGCAGCACATACGATGCCTTGATATGTAAGGTGGCCTACAAATAACAGTTTACATGTTCTGTATGTTTCAGTAGTATTGAACAAATTTGAGTTTCTTCCAGAACAGCAAAGTCATTATGGTAATCCATATACTAAACTGCATAAAGAAGAAATGGAAATAAATAAAATGGGCTTTATGATCTACTGACGACAATTGTTTCAGGGGAAATACATAACCTAAAAACTTTCAGGCAAAGCTTGGCATTGTCCATTGACCAAAAAGTAATTCCATTAACCCAGACACACAGTAGGATTCCTTACCATTTAGTTAAGCTGAAGGAGAACTTGAGAAATTAGAAAAAAATTAATGTAATTGAGAACGTGACTAGTCTAGCATCTTGGGTTCATAAACCTAAGATGCTTAATGCAGTGAGGATTTGCGCTAGCATATTGATATCAAACTGAGATATACAGAAGAAAGATACATTGTTTATTAATTTGGTCTTTCATTCATTTATTAATTTACTTAGCAGTCATTAACTGGATAAGTTAACGGGTTTGAGGATCCTTGCCATGATCCAGGCCAGCTGGTAAAGGCATTCATGTACTAAAGGCAAATGGTAGTGTTCACATTACACAGTGATACATAACAAATATTAAGCAAGACAGAGTGCTGAGCTCAGTTATGCAGTCTTTTGATATTCCGTATCTGTCATGCAGCATTTCATACAAATGGTTACTAGACATAGCATATTAGCTTATCAACTGAAACATAATTTAGCAGATGTTATAAGGACTCAAAAATGTTATAGAATGTGGTAATGCTATTATTATTATTGTTTAGGGGAGAAGTGGAAACGCAACATGATACTCATTAAAAATATTGTGAGCAGGATGAAAAAAATAAACATGAGGCAGCATTAATAAAACAAAAGCAGTGAAAAAATCAGAAAATTACTGACCAGCTTCACTAATTAGATGATGTTAGCAATCAGGAATTATACAATGACCCCCCATTAATATTCCAAAATGTGCACGCTGATTGGTCAGCATGCCCATTGCAAATCCAACTTCTACTAATGGAAGAAGGTCCAGTCGCCCGGACTTTTTCCATTAGTATAAGTCTTTACTTTTTTTGTATTAGGCAGCAACAGAGAACGGAAGAGCTCCGTTGCTGTAACCTCGCTATGTTAAATGAGCTTAACATAGCGAGATATCTTAAAAAAAAGCAACGGAGATCTTCCTTTCTCCGTTGCTTTTTTTAAAGCTGTCTTACTATGTTAAACTTGTTTAACATAGCGAGACAGCTTTATAAAAGGGAACAGAGATCTTCCTTTCTCCGTTGCTTTTTTTAAAGCTATCTCGCTATGTTAAACTCATTTAACATAGCAAGACAACTTTAAAAAAGCAATGGAGATTTTCCTTTCTCCGTTGCTTCCTCTACACACAGCTCTGATGTACTGCATAAGCATACACATGCGCAGTACATCAGAACTGCTCCAGGATACCGGACAGCTGCGGAAGGGCAGCACAGAGGCATTATACAATGCCATTATTTAAGAAAAGTAAGTATTTTTTTTCTTAAATAATGTCATAGTATAATAGCAATAACTCACTTCTTGGTGTGGGTAATGCTGGATTTACCCACGGTTGTCTTTGTTTGGCCACTCGGTCTTCTCCCTCATAACCGAATCACACCAACCGTGGGTAAATCCAGCATTACCCACACCTAGGCATGGGTTATTGCTTAAATATGACATTGCCTGTCTCAGAAGGAGAAGATGGAACCGAAAACTCACAAATATCACTTTAAAAAAAAAAAAATATATATATATATATATATATATATATATATATATATATATATATATATATTATCTCAGGTATTTCTTTATACTTTTGCAAGAACTTTTCATAGGTAGTTCAAAGCATATGCCAGATATGTTAGAGTCACTGCTAAAAGAGTTAGTATTATTTTTACTATTACTATTTATTTTTGCTATTTTTACTGAAGGTTCTCAAACTTGCCAGTACTTCTCACTAGTCTCATTTTAAATGAATGGGGCTGGGATCTGGAATGCCAGAGTAGGCAGCTGTCCCCTCACAGTGCATTATGGGTAAGAAGCAATGAGTAGCTTCTAGTGAAAACAAGATCATGTCAGTATGTCTTTCCGTATGACAGTGAGGGTTATAAAAAACATGGAGGTCATCAATAGCAGCTCAGGAGGCCTAAGAACAATTTTAAGTTAAACCACCTTTAGATGATGAGAGACTATATAGTCAAACAGATATTAAGCAAATAGTCACATTCTTGGCTGGTGAGAACTTTTATATATATATATATATATATATATATATATATATATATATATATATATATAAGTTGTGAGTCATTCTAATCACATACAGTATACCTCTAGAAAACATAGCTAATAATCCAAACACCAGAGAGTACAGAAAGATTGTTTTTAAGACTGTAGTTCTACCAGTCTGTAGTGCACTATACAAGGGGGGAAAAAATATTGCTAACAGATTTGAAGTTGAATGCAAGATTTCTTTAAAGGACTGCTTATACCTGCACACTGGTAACTTCGTTGTAGCTATGATTTTCACTGTTATTAAAATGGAATTAAGGATGGAAGCTATATCTTCTTCAGAAAAATTTTGAAAAAAAATATTTTGTGCAGAACAGAGCCAAAAAATACTCGAATGTGGTCTTGTTAAGTCAAATCCTGGCTGTCTAACTGTAAACATTGCTGCTCAGATCTTGTTTGCTTAGAATGGCTGAGACAATTTTCCTATCTGCAAAGTTGGCATTAAAGCTCTCATAATGTAAATCGTTTTAACTGTAATACCTGCTTTGTAGTGGGTTAATTGTGCTTCCACACGTATTTCTTCTTGTATCAACTGTTTCTCTTGTTCTTGGTATCGTGTAGTTGACAGAGCTTAGAATTAGTACTGTCAGTCAAGACTAAAATTGTTAACATTTTCCTGTATTTTATTATCTGAGTTAATAAACTATGATGCAAGACAAGAGGAGAACGGATCCTGAGCTGTGCTATAGGGAATCTACTATATTGGGTATTTAATTTCAAATGTATGGAATTACCTGGTTTACTCTGTCTGATAATGTTTGCATAGGGAAATATTTTTGAAGGATTTGATATTTCAGGTTGTTCCAGTAAGAGTATCAGCTTTAACTATGCTAGAAAGAACACATCACGGTCAAGATATGCCAGCACCAAGACAGATGTAAGGAACTCAACTCATCACTCAGTTTATCAGAATGTAGCTTTATTTTTCTAGAGTTACTTGATTTTCTACTTGGTGTGAATATATCATCATTGCACACTGCATCGACGGGCTGCATTTTTTTTGCAAAACATCATAATAAAGTTTATTTTTATGTTTGCTTTAAAAATCTACTTTTGAAATATATTCTGGTTAAAAGGCACGTCAGAAAACTAAACCAAACAAAATCAGTAACTCTGTGTCCTGTCTGAATCCATATTTTTGTTTGACCTGCTCCTAAAGGATCAGCATCTGTGCTATTAAGCAACCCCTTTGAATATCAAAGGAAGCATACAGATAAAAGAAGTTCCCATCTTGCATAATTAGACACAGACACAGCTCATCACCTTCAAGAATTCTGACACATTTTGGAACTCTGGCCTCAGCAGGTGATGGCTTCTTTGATTTCTGGCTTGCCCTTAGGTCAACTTTTTCTTACTTAAATTAAGTTTTAATGCAGAAATGCTCCACCTCCTGTTATGCAATGTTCCCATGGTTCTGGTATTCATGTTGCTTCATTCAGTGTTTTAGGTAGCCTGAAACATTGTGCAGGACCTAACTTAATGACTGAAAATTAGTGTGATCTAGAAAGTGGTCTGCATGTATGACAGTCATTACATGACATTGATTTCATGTGGATGTTTGTTGTTAAGTGCTATGAGACATTGATTTACCATTGCATTTGGAGTTTTGTTGTTACATACATAAAAAGCTATTCAGGTCATTATCTCACACTATACCCCAGTTTTACTCATGTTCTGTATGCTAGGTTTTAGGCTACAAACAATTTCATTGCATTACTAACTTGGTGCTGGAGGGGAACTGTTACATCTATAGCAAATGACTCAGTTTTGAAAGGCAGTAAACTGCACAATTAGGCTATAATCCATGTCCTTAATAGGCTGAAAACTTTTTAATTATTCTGCCAATGAACTTTTGACACTGTACATTAAATTTCAAGATTACTGTAGTGGTTTATGAAAAAAATAAACTGTTACTGTTAATACCTATTTCTCCAGCCTAACAACAATTTCTTAATAGCCTCTCAATGCATTTTAGAGTGAACATTATTACATTATTACATATTATCTTTCTGCCCTTGAGATTATAGTTGCAAAGGTTAGAGATCAATAAAATTGTATAACATTCCTTTAGAACTGCATTAAAGTGTTATTGCTACCCATTTAATCATGTTTGTCTCTTGCTCCCCCCACTGCCTCCTATCCTTCTCAGAGAATTAATTTCTCTGTGGACCTCATCTCCTCCTTTCTCATACTACCAGAGGTTGGCATCCACTTCTGCGCAGTCACCTTTTTCTTGCTTCCATTTGAACCCTCCCCCATCCCTCTCCCACCACCACACACTCATAACAGTAGTTAGGTGTGCCCAACCACCCCATAGTCAGATCGACCTTTATGTCTCCCACCTTGTTACTTAATTACCTGTGCAACCAATGATAATCCTTTCCTTTAGCCATACTATCTAAACCACTATGGTTCCCACAATAGTTTTTAGAATCACAGCCCTCTAATTGGGTTTCTTTTCTGTTCTCCATCTATGTGATTAACATCTTTTCTAGCAGTAATCTTTATTCTCTTATGATTCCCTAACTGAATCCTTGTGGCGCTTACTGCTTACCAGTTATGAAATGAGACTAGCCACTAATACCAAGCATAGCCATAAGGCCTTCTTCAGTTACATGCTGAAACTCAGAAATTGTATTTAATAATGCTCAGAACTTATCAACAGTGGTATACATTGCTCCAACTCAGAAACCACTGCCAGTTTTCTGATTGCAAAGCTTATCTCTGAGATCAGACTAGCATACAACCTACTGTCCCTCACCTCTGAGATTCTCCCCATATTATTCACCACGTGATCAGACTAGATGAAGTCACATCAGTTCTCTCCAAAATTAAAATCAGTATCTCCATGAGTCCCAACAATATTCCAAGATATCTACTTACATGTACTAAGCACCACTTAACCCAGCCTCTTCTAAAACTCTTTATTTATTTAACATTTGTTTACCAGGAAAGTCCAACTTGGAACAAGCCTATTTTCAGCAGAAGCCCAGGGAGAAACACTCTAGACACATGTCTTTGCAATGTGAGAGGAAACTGGAGCACCCAGAGGAAACCCACACAAATGCAGGGAGGACATGCAGACTCCACACAGAAGGCACCCCAGCTGAGACTCAAACCAGAGAACTTATTGCTGGGAGGGGACAACATTAACCACTACACCACTGTACCACCATCTTTAAACTTAGTATTTCCATTGGCTATGTACCTGAAGCTTAGAGATCTGTCAGAGTTGTACTTCTGCACAAGGGTGACTTCCATAACCTTCCCCAGTAACTATAAGCCTATTAATCTTACCAGCATAATCTGCAAAACTGCGGGATGTATTACCATAGAACTACTGATCAGTGCATTACCATAGAACTAGTTATCACAGATAGCCAAGAAACTAAATACTTCCAAACTATTAGTTTTTTACAGGTAGAGCACTGACCCAAAAGGACCATTTTTACACTTGGTCTGGAAACACAATCTGGTTAAGTGATTTGATAAAACTCACACAGTAGCCAAATGGTGGCCGAGAGAATCAAACCCTGGCTATGGGAAGCAGCTTGTTAACAATGCATAGTCTTAATCCTGTGAGCTTGCTGCCAAACCTGCAAGTCCTCAATTGCAATTAATATGGATTTTTTTTAAGCAAGTTATGCCTACTCAGACTAATAATTTTGTTTGTTGGTATCATGGAAACCTTACACTGCCTACTTTGGCCTTAAAAAGACCTTTGATACCACTCCCAGTGCAGCCAAGGTCTCAGTGTTAACCTTGCATTGTCCCCTGGACACAAATTGTCTTTACTGAGAGCACTAGTGTTGTTAAGTTAGGCGGCATCTCCATTAACTGCATAATATATCACTTGTGATATTCCAGATGACACAGTACTGGGTCCCTTCTCATTTGACATTTAGTTCTCAGAAATAAAATCTGGCATCCAACGTCTCTAGCTAACCAGTTTTGTAGATGATTGCAAATTGGGTGTAGCTGTCAATTCCCCACATGATGCCCATATGTTCTAGAAGGGCCAGTAATAAATCAATATCTGGTGCACTAGCCATGGGCCCACTCAAAATGCAAGAAGTACAGAAATGTTACCTTCAATAAAGCCCCAGGTCAGCCCCCTCAAAACTAACTCCCTTATTAGAGGCCTGTGGTCTTTTCATAGAAAATTAGCTGTTTTCTCTCACTTGTGAACAGGAAGATATTCTGCCTCACATAGCTTATTGGTCAGGGCACCTCGTCTAGGTCAAAGGATGGTCTTGTCCATCTTTTCTCTTCCCTGATTACATCCATCATCAAATATAGTGTCCGCTCTGGAGTGTGTCTTTCTAACATCTTGTACAATTTGAAGGTCTTAGAAATATGTAATTAAAACATTTCTGGTTTCAGCCACCCAACTTATTCTGAGTGTGACATAGTAAAATCTCCCTCCTGTCTATACCATCTCATACAGAGTCATAAGAGGCAGTCTTTACTGAGCATTTCATTCTATGCAAGACTTCTTTTTTTGTCTTCTCTACCTTCATAAAACAAGCTGTCTAACAAGCATCCAGTACAAAGACCTAAACCTTGACTGTAAGGTCATCATTGCCTGCTGCATGATAGGATTTCTTACTCAATGCCTTGCCCACCTCTGGAATACAGTCTCTGCCCATCAAACAAACTACTTCCCTGACTAGATTCAAAACCATTAGCCACAAATTTATGCCTGTTAAAATTGTGAATAATTTTCTGTCTAGAATGAATTGGTGTACTCTTACTACTACATAAACAGTGTGGCTAAACTTTGCAATGGCTTTTTAGCTATATGCTTAGTACTAGCCTATGAACCTATTTCCCAAATTACATACATACATACATATAAAAATTTCAAGTACGGAAATTAATGCCCTTCTAGCCTGCCAATATACCAAAAAAACTTGTTCTCATAATAAGTGTCCAGGCTGTTCTTAAAAATATCTAAATTAGTACTTGCTTTAATGTAATTTGGCAGTCTGTTCCACGCATCAGCTGCTCTCTCAGAGAACCAATTAGTACACTTCTCATTCCTATATACTCTTCCACATAGGATGCCTGATGACTCTCTAGCACTTTTTGATAACCCCAAGTATTCCCAGAGATAGTTGCTTCTAAATGCCCAATATACCTGAATACGATCTCCTCTTAAATATCTATAAGAGACACTGTACAAGCTCAGATATTTTAGTCTTTCATAATAACTTAAATGTTCACATCCATGGATACCCTTGGTATATTTCTGCTGAACTCTTTCCAGTTTACTCATGCTTCTTTTCTTATAAGGTTTCTGTGTTGTTATTCCATACTCAAGTTGGGTCTAAAGTAACTAACAAACAATGACTTCATCATTTCTGATTTTCTAGACTTTATGAATCTTTTTATACAACCTATAGTTTTATAACTATCATTATCTAATTGGTTGACATAATTAGAACAACTCAAATCTGGATCTACCCATATTTCTAGGTCCTTAAATAACTCTACAGTTTCAATCACTGTGTGGTGCATTAAATATTCACCTTTCAATGTATGTCCCCCAAATTTCATATGCTTAGTTTTTAATGTATTTATCAGCATATTATTCTCCTGTGTGCATATGGTCATTTTAGTCAAGTTCTTTTGCAAACATGCCTTATCTGTAACACATGTAATCAGTTTACTCAATTTCAGGTCGTCTGCATATAGACTGTAGAACACCTCAGATGAAAAAGTTTGGTCTGAAAAAAATAATCTAAACAAGTACAGGCCAAGGACAGAGTCCTGTGGGGACATCCTAACTGTAACCAATTTCAGTTGTCCAATTGTTGTGTGATACTTGCCATGTCCTATTTGTAAGCTATGCAGATATCCAACTTATAAAGAGTACATCAATGCTTAGTTGTTCTAATTTATTGATCAGTGTTTTGTGTATGACCCTGTCAAATGCTAAAGTTAAATCTATATAAATTACATCACAGTACAATTTTTCATTCATAGCTGTTATCGTATTGTTAGAATACCATGTTACAGGTGGTAGTAGATATATTTTCAACATATGTATGCTGATAAATGGTTTCAAACCCCAACCTATCCAATTCTGAGAATAACATATTCAATATTACATTCTCCATTATTTTTCCACTGGTAGACTTAAGGGTCTATTTGTCTCTGGGTTTGTCCTACTCCCCTTTCCCTTAAAGACCGGTTTAATAACCACTTCTCAATTTTGATGAATCCCCCCATATTTATATCCCCTAGTAAATAATAAATATAATGGTACTGTAAGTTCTTGCTGAAGTGTTCCAAGTCATTATTATTAATTCTGTCTCCTCCATGTGCTTTGTTTGGATCCAGTTTGCACAGGTCTTTTTCAATATAATCTAATTTGATTCCAATTTCTGCAGTTACTAGGATGTCACTAGGAAAACTTGTCACCCAATTTGTGGAGCCAAACTGTTGAATAAGATTTTGTAAATATATCTATAATCTGTTGTGTCTGAGAATAAATTTTAGAATCTACACACAGTTTATTAATGTGTATGTCTTTACTCCTTCTACATTTTATGTTACAACTTCTATAAAAAAAAGTTTCCTTTTATGCTCAATAACTTTATATAAATTTTCTTCAATTTGTTTCTTGGCCTTGTCTCACATAATGCTTAATTTGTTTGTCCAGCTTGTTTATTTCAGTTTTCAAAGCTGTAGTGCAATTTCTTATATTTTTATCTCTCACCTTAATCAAGTATATTGTTGTTATGGAAATTATCCCCCTGACATTGTATGCCTAGATCCTGATGTTAAACATTTTTTTTTGTATTTTATTGCACTCAATTTCTTTTTCAAAACTTCTCACATTCCATCTGTAGTTTTCCACTAAACACATCACTCCAGTTAGTTTTACATAGGGGCTGTTTTGCTTTCATATAATTTGTCTGCTGTGCATTGGCTTAGATTTCAGTTTGGCAGAATTATCTAGCTGCTATTTAACCTTTATAACCCCATGATCACTGCATATCAATGGTGGTAAATCCTGACTTGAATTAACAGTAATTTCTTTAGGAACATAAATAATGTCTAGTATGTTCCATCCTCTGTAGGTTTTTTAGAATCTGAAACAACTGTTGTTCCTAAATATGCATTGTGAATAATTTCCTTACTAATGTTGTTGAATCAATATTATTCCAATCTGTTATTAGGAAATGTAAGTCCCCAGCTAATATTATTCTTCCCCTCCTGTGTTTCATGCAATAAATGTATGAATTCCTCTAGGTCATCAGCACTTGACTTTGGTTGTCTATACACTCCAACAATTGTTATATCTTCCATAGTTGTCTTTATTATCACAGTTACACAATCTATAGTATTGGTGTTATTGAACATGTAACAATCACAGGTTTCATAACTATCTTTAATCCCTATCATAGTACCTCCACCAGATTTATTTGTTAGAATGTCTGTTGCAGTAAAAACATTTTTACCCTGACAGAACTTTATTTCCAATCATTGTTCTTTAACCATATTTCACAAACAATAACAACATCAATCTTGTGGAATGTAACAAATTTTCCAATAAAAAAATTATTATTAATGTTCCTAGCATTAACAACCATCAGAATGCAGCCTACGTTGCTATCTGTGAACTGTTACATTTTTGACCTGTGAAAAATCCTGCCTAATGTTTGTCAAATATTGCAAAATATCTGCTGCAAAACATCCCTTCCATGATCTTGACACATGCATAACATTCTGTCTGAACACTTGTGCCCAAAACTAGGCTTGGATGCTCTACACATTTCCATTTTTAAAACAGGACATTTTTTCCACATAGGTATTTCCCCCCCAATTTTTTTTCATTCACAGTGATCTGACTATCCTCTCTGTATGTGATTTGTGGAAAATATATCCTAACAGCAGGACAAGCTATACTATCTAAGAGGGCTGTAAGTTCCTTATTAACCGACATGAATGAAAACAGATCCGTACTTCCTTAGAATGCCATTCCGAGGCTCGTCTCACATCTTCTACTTCTGCTGCTCACAAGCATAACACTATTCGATGTTCATTATCTTCTCTGCAAATGTATGTATCAGTTCTTCTAATAATAGACTCTCCAATTACAAGAATATATTTTCTGACTAGATCTGAAGACTCTTCAACTTCTAAAGGAATTATCTTCATCACCATTAGTCTTACTAATCCCACTGTTTTCATTGTGTATTAAATTTGCAAACATACAGTTCTCATCCAGCTAACATTGTATATCCAAAACTTGAGCCATATAGTCAACATCTGTTTTTCCCTTATTTTTTCTTTCAATAGTGTTCTTCAATCCTTCCACATTCAGTTTTGATTTCCTCCTTTTCACCTGCATCTTATCTTATTTTTCTATCTTCTCTTTTGGAAAAATGATGCCCTTTTCTGTAGACTGAAGGTTTTCTGAAAGACAAATGCTAACATTCCCTATAATGTGTATGTTACATAACAAAGCAGTGTCCTTTTAGAATGTTTTCTCTTTACTTTATAGATTGATCAGTTCCTTTTTCTTCCTTGTTATTTGTTGTGAACTTCTTCCTTTCTTTCTTTTTTTTCCTTCTAAACGCTCTGAATCCTCAGATTACTGAATACTTGCATCCAGAATTCCAAAGTTGTCAGGGGCTTCGTCTTGTTTCATAGGGGATGAATGATCTTTACAGACAATAGACACATCATTTCCTAAATGTGTTCTATTTGAACGTTGCCTAACATTTATCTCACCAGTCCAGTCATTACTGTATGTAACAATAGTTCTCATAGCCGTGCCAGTTGCACAAGTGCAATCATTATCAGTAAGTTGAGATTTACTTCTAATAATAGTAAACAAATCATTCAATGTTTTATATGAGGAACACAGATCACTAGTCTTATCAGGTGTTACCTTTAAATATGCATAGCATTTATTACACCGTACAAACTATGTGTGCTTTAGCAAATCATTAATAGCATACTCATTTAACGAATCCATATTCAGCTTCAAATGAATAAAAATATATAAAAGAAAAGAATAATCAAAATCAGTAATCACAGAAATCTAACAGAACTTAAATAAAATTCCATGAGAAAAATCACACAAGCAATATTCAACTAAATACTAAAGTAAGTACAGTGAAGTTGTTGTTCTGACTGTACAAGTTCTGAAAGTCGGACAAAAGCTGTAATTCTTTTACATCACATGTGAATTCACTCAGTGCTTTCTGCTCACTATTGCTTGCAGTCCTACTTCTTTTTAACAGTAAAGATCAATAAATCACAAATCATGATCGGATTGGTCAGATATGGTCTGAATTGTCCTCTCTGCAGTCTTTCTGAATTTATAGCTGACTAGGCCCTTGGGATGCCTAGATCTTGCTTGCCTAAAACCTATCCCTTTCTAACAACCAACAGGGAAAATTCAAAGTAAAACAACAAAATATAAATCAAAGTAATATTCTTGTCTACAAGCTATCCCTTCCTTCTTACAAACAGTGAAAAATAGTAGTAAAACATATATAAATTCAAATAAAACTTTTCTTACCAGTCAACTCCACAGTAAATCACAAACTAGGATAGGATAAGTCAATCCAATAGTGATAATCCAATCATAGGATTGTTTAGATAAGCTCTGGATTTGTTAGCATTTTGCTCCTTTATTTAAGTGTGGCACCAGGGACTTTACTGATGCCTTCTATTTTCAACCATGATGTTCATGTCCCTGTTTACACCCTAGTGAGAGTGGATAGACTATACAGCATATGTGGCGGTATGATTGTATGGCTGAGGATTGTTTCTTTCTTAAGACAACTTCCAATTTAGTCCTCAGCTTCATAATCTTCAGAGACCCCTTTTATCCAGATTTAATTTAAGGTTGAAGGTAATTTTTCATTAGAAGTGCCATCCTCAAGGCCCCATTTTCATCTGACATAAACGCTAACTTTACCTTATGGATATCACAGAATATCAAGTAAGAGGCAGCATTACTAGGTGGTATCAGTAATGACTTTGCTGCCTTGAATAGTTCACTAAATAGAACCACATGGGTAAGAAAGGACCTTGATAATTGCATATCATTGACTACAAGGGTTGCTCCAGCTAGCAGTAAACACAGCACTCCAAAACTGGAAGAATCCATCTGGCCTGATGATGTACAGTTGGTGTATTTTCTGACTCTGTTAGAAACTGCTGGTCAACCAAATAAATGAGACTTCAACTTAGTATTATCTCATCTTTTTTACTGAATACATTTTTATTAATTTTAATAAACATAATCATATATACAGTAGGTATATCAAAGAAATATTTACATAGTCAAAGCTTAAAGTGGAGAAATAATTCCAAAAACAAACATTACAAAACCAACAAAACCAACTATTTACAAAGGATGTCTATACTTGAAACACTTTGTTTTTTTGACTGTATCTTTGAATAATATTATAATTTATTACAGTCTTCTGTTTCCAGCACTTGATTTACTTTCTGCCAGGCAATGCTTAAGGAAGTAAATTGTTCTGTTCTTTCCTTGATTGTTTTCAATTCCAGCTGCGAGACTAATAAAACCATATTATTGAAATGTTTAAAATTGGGATGAGTTACAGTTTTCCAGCTCTGTGTAATATTTTTCCTTGCAATAGCAAGGAGAGTCCACAAAATTACATATATTTGCCTTGGAACACAAGACGGCACAGGTGTATTCAACAAAACTAAAGATTTTGTAATTTGGAAATTATCAGTGCCTGTAACAAATAGTTAATACTTTCCCAATATTGTTTAAGTAAATAGCATTCATAGAACATGTTGCAAATTGGTTATTGATTGTGGTTTATACCTCCAACGTCTATTTTCTTTATTATATATTAGTTCTAATTTGTGTGGTGTTAAGTACGTTCTATGTATAAATTGCAATGTAAAAAGTTGCCAATATAGTGATAAAGATGTTAGTTTTGGAGATCTAAGAATTAGTTTTTTATCTTCATCATCTGGCATTTCACATTAACTGTTTCATAAAATTTCCATATATTTTGTTTATTATGAACTCTTCTTTCTTTTTCATCATTACACCATCAATTTCCAGCTTCATAAACATCACTCTATCCGACAATCTTTTCAACTCCAAAACACTCTTAGCATACTGTTCCTTCAGGATAATGCATTTCTCCTCCCATCCACACCATGATAAAACAATTTGAACCCACCTCTGATACACCTAGCCTTGCTCCCCTTCCATCTGGTCTCTTGCACACACAATACACCAACCTTTCTTCTGTCCATCATATCAGCTAGATCTCTTCATATACCAGTCATACTGCCAACATTCAAAGTTCTGACCTGCAGATGACATTGTGATCTGTAGTGAGAGTAGGGAACAGGTAGAGGAGACCCTGGAGAGGTGGAGATATGCTCTAGAGAGAAGAGGAATGAAGGTCAGCAGGACTAAGACAGAATATATGTGTGTGAATAAGAGGGAGGATAGAGGAATGGTGAGGATGCAGGGAGCAGAGGTGGTGAAGGTGGATGAGTTTAAATACTTGGGATCAACAGTTCAGAGTAATGGTGAGTGTGGAAGAGAGGTGAAGAAGAGAGTACAGGCAGGATGGAGTGGGTGGAGAAGAGTGTCAGGAGTGATTTGTGACAGACGAGTACCAGTAAGAGTGAAAGGGAAGGTCTACAAGAGGGTAGTGAGACCAGCTATGTTATATGGGTTGGAGACAGTGGCATTGACAAAAAGGCAGGCATCAGAGCTTGACTTGGCAGAGTTGAAGATGTTAAGATTTGCACTGGGTGTGACGAGGATGGACAGGATTAGGAATAAGTATATTAGAGGGACAGCCCAGGTTGGAAGGTTTGGAGACAAAGCCAGAAAGGCAAGATTACATTGGTTTGGACATGTGCTGAGGAGGGATGCAGAGTATATTGGGAAAAAGATGCTAAAGATGAAGCTGCCAGGTAACAGGAAAAGAGGAAGGCCTAAGATAAGGTTTATGGATGTGGTGAGAGAGGACATGCAGGTGGTTGGTGTGACAGAGCAAGATGCAGAGGACAGGAAGACATGGAAACAGTTGATCTATTGTGGCGACCCCTGATGGGAGCAGCTGAAAGAAGAAGAAGATAAATTCTTGCTTCTTTAACTAATTTGTACAATACTGATAAAATTCCTTTCCCATTTGTGGGAAATTATATCAGTGTTATTAACTGCTCTATGAACGTAGGAACCTTTTCCCTAACAGACTTTTGCATTATTGCCTGTTGGTTGAAAACTGTTTGTCTTAATCCCTGCAGTGTTAACCATATGTTATTTTCAAGGCTGAACTCATTAATAATTTGTCTATCATTTTTACTTTATTAGTCTTTATCAACTGATGCCAGTAAATTGGACCATTCTTACTAAGTGTTTTAATTGCTACCGAGTCCTGAGTTATATTATTTTGTGTATATGCTATTTGGACTATGAAAAAAGACCATGCTTTTATATCCAGATTTTTGTTTACAAAGTGCATAAAAGACTTTAAGGTATTGATAATGTATTCAGAATTTAGATTTCTGTGTTTCTCTGTTGTCATACATTCCTTCAGTAATCAAAGTAAGCTATTCAGTACTATTTCCATATGTTTATTTATTGTATCATGGTGGTTTTTAACCAGATTTTGTTCATGCACTAGTTTCCATTTGGATGTATATTATTTGTTTAACCATACAGAAACCATTTTTAAAGCTGACAATTGTAAATACCCTTCTAAATCTGGTAAGCCTATTCCACCTTCTTCCCATTTGTTAAAATGATGTCTTTGGACAACTCTAGTTTTTTTTAGGGTACCATAATAATTTTGTTATTAACCCTTCAAATTGTTTTAAATATGATTTAGGTGGAGGTAGCGAGCAAGCTTGTATAAAATACAGAATTTTTGGGAATGCAATCATTTTAATTATATATAGTCTTTCCTCCATGGTTAAAAAAAATAGCTTATTCCATTTTTGTATGAGTTCTTTGATATTATCCAAAATCTCTTTCTAGTTTAGTTGCACTGTTGTATCTATGTCATTTGTAATTTTAACTCCAAAGTATTTGATTTTATCATTTTTAGATAGATATGTATATGTTTTATTTAATGCTTATTTGTTCATATTGATTAGTCTTTTTCATTAAATGATAATCCAAAAATCTTCTTAAACTGTTTTGCTGCTTTCCATAGTTCTTTTAGTGTGTTATTATCTTCTTTTAAAGTCAATAAAATGTCATCTAAAAATAGTAGAATCTTTAACTCAAGGTCAGTATCTAGTTGAATTCCTTGGATGTTTGGGTCTGCACGTATGAAATTTGCTAATCGTTCTATTACTAATGTGAGTAACAAAGGAGAAAGTGGACAATCCTGTTTTTACGTTTTGTAATGGTAATAGGCTCCGACAAACAAGATCCTATTTTTATGTACACAAAAGATTTATCATAAAAAGACCTTATTAGTGAGGTAAAATATTTCAAAAATCCATACTCCACCAGTGCAAGCCAAAGATAATTCCAAATTCATGGAATCAAATGCTCTGTTAATATCTAAGCAAATGACATTCATTTTATTTTTTGTTTTGTTTATTATGTATTTCTGTTTTTAATGAATCCTGTTTGATAATTTTCTATCAATAATGCCAATATTTATTTTATTCTGTTTGCATGAACTGTCACAAATATTTTATAACCTATTTGTAATAAACATATGGGTCTATATGAGGTACACTCTTCAGGTTTTTTTTTTTTATCTTGTTTCAAAATTGGTGAAACTTGAATGTATTTCCAACAAGGAATGCATTTATTACCTTCTTTAACTGATGTAAACACACTTAATAATAGATTTAATGCATTATTAGATAGTAGTTTAAACATCTCTGTTGTCATATTATCATTACCTGTGGCTGTGTTTAATTTTAGTTTCTGAATTACTGCTTTCATTTCTGTCATAGTCATATCTTTGTTGTTTTTCTGTGTTCATCTGATAGTCTTAGTCTTATATTTTCCTTAAGAAATTTTCTAAGTGTTTCACTTGATTCCACTTTATTCATAGGTTCATAGATTAGTACTAGGCTAATTGCTCTTTCAAGCCATTTTAAGCCTAGCCAAGTATCCCTTGTGAGACCCAAACCCTGCACTTTGTGTTTGTAAGGCAAACACCTTAACCATTAGGCCACCCTCCCAACCTTTACTTTCTTGACTATTGAGTTTATTAACATACACTCTAAATGCTTCTAGAATTCCTTCTAAGTCTGATACCTTTCTTTTCTTTTTTGTTTATATTGTATATTTCTTTTATCTGATTTGCCTTTATCATTCTTTTCGTCCTGTTAGCTATTCTCCTTTGATTTTTTTGGATTCATAGAGTAAGCACATAGTTTGACCTTCTCTAGATTAATCG
The DNA here is from genome assembly GCF_019279795.1 of Protopterus annectens. Taxonomy (NCBI): domain Eukaryota; kingdom Metazoa; phylum Chordata; order Ceratodontiformes; family Protopteridae; genus Protopterus; species Protopterus annectens. Next base: position 690,870,839 of record NC_056749.1, read on the forward strand.
TTGTTTTATGGTTCAATATCTCTAAGTATTTTTTGTTGAGATCTTCTAATTCTTTTTCTGAAGCTAAGTTGCCTTTATGAATATCTAATTTCATTTTGTCGATTTTAGTTTATAGTTCTGCCAGTTCTTTATTCCAGTGCTTTTGTTTGTTTTTATACCAGGCTACCACCTTCCCATATAAATATGCTTTCATTGCATCCTCTACATATATATATATATATATATATATATATATATATATATATATATATATAGCTGCTACCTCGTCTATGAGGTTTAAATCTAGAAATGTTTGCATATCTGCAGTATAGTATTGTTTAAAGTCTTTAAGGTTTGCTATATAGGCTGGAATTCTTATGATTGTAAGTTTTCTCTTAAAGTTAAAATCTATTTCAAAAGTTATTGTATTATGTCTGAGAAAGTGTTATCTCATCTTGACAGATTAGCAACAGATACTTCCACAGTTTCATGCATGGACTAGTATGGTTAAAATGGACACCAATAACAACTATCCCAAACAATAACCGGGCAGTTGCCTACTTCCAAGCATGTTTCTTGACAATACATGACATGTATGCACCTGTAAGAACACTAAGAGTTTAGGAATATTCAGTGCTTTGACTATCTCTTGAAATCAAGTCTGTGATGTTGGAAAAAAATAAAGGCTTGTCAGTGCACAGCTATAGTAGGGACAGTCCCTTCTTACTTGCTAATATGTCCTTCTACAATAACAATAAAGCCTTGATCAGGGTTTTTAAAAATAATTACCTCTGGAATCTTTAAGAAAACAACTCTTTTCAATAGTTAACAGTTTTGGAAATATCTAAATGCACTACTAAAAGAGAGCATGGTAAGAATATTAACCTTAATTGTGCACTCATCAGTGATGGCTTTGCCATCTACTATTAACCCAAATAAACACTGCTCCACCAACCCAGAACACCCTCAATGAACACTGCATCAAGCTGCACAATAGCTCATTTCACCCTTCTTCCCATGCTACAGTCTTGATATGTGTAGTGACCATGAAAGGACATGGAACACTTTGAGTGGAAGATCTCTCACCTTAATTCCTGAAGGTGACTGACCATTAAATTACAGCCTCAGTGTTAGTATTCCTAAGATAGTCTTCATTGAAAACACCATCCGACAGTTGTGCAAAACTGCTCATGTAACCTTTATCCCAAGAGAGGGCAAAAGGATTCAGTCAGCATCTATGGGCTCATCACTCTGTTGAGCTCACTTACAAAGCATGCTTGAAACTGTTGTGTCTCTACAACTCATCTCCTTCTTGTATAGTAATTACTTACCAAGTGATTTCTCAAATGAATGCAGACTTAAACATGAAGCAGAGCATCTTTAAAGTCATGTTCTGACTGTATAGACAGAGGCCAACTTGCAGGGATCCTCTTGTTGGACTAAGTCAGGTGTCTGACATTACATATTATGCCTTTGTGCTGCAGTGACCAGTCCAGTCTGGTCTAACAACTCATGCTTTTAGCTAGTTCAGTAAGTAACCTGACAAGCAGGTACTTTAAAATAAAAGCTTAGTGGCAGTCTTAGGTCTGAAAGGATGGAGACAACTGGTGTACCCCAAGGTTTTACACTTGGACACTTCCCATTCTGTTTTTTCATAAATAAGATGAGGTGAGTGAGGTGACAGCTCACTGGACTTCCCATTGTTTAATATGTGCATGGTGCTGATTTGCTTTTCCCTAGCTCCTCCCTTGATATAGTGGTAGTTGCACTACGGTCATTCTTTCACCCATAAGAAAAAAGGATTTCAAACTCCATCTTCAGTATCTCAAGGAACAACATTATGTTATATGAGAGCAGCAGGCTTTGAAGCTCTGATGTATCCCATCTCTGATACGCCCACACTGACTTTCAAGACCTTAGTTGGTGCTCCCATTGACAGGTGAAAATTTTCAAACACTTGGCTTTGATGAGAAAATATCTATCTCTGATTGATCTCTTGTACTGAGAAGAGTTATTCAAATTTAGGGCTACTGCATTATCCCAAAGGCTTACTGATTACTCTAAAATGCAGTTCTCTTGTTGCACCTACATAGTGGTTTCATCCTGTTTAACATCAGCCAGACAAGGAATCAATAAAGTCAGTTCTGTATGTAACAACATTACATCAGTATGTCTTTTTGTAGCAGCTTGAATGGCTGACGCTGATTGGCTGATCTATACTCAGCTGTCCTATGCTCATGCCATTCTCCAGTCATACGCTCTTCCTACTCCCCCCTCAGATGTTGCAACCTCTGTTCATCATACCTCTCTGCTACTGCAGACCATTCCTTTTCACATGCCATACCTACATTGTGGAATTCCTTGCCCTTACTAATCAATACTGACACCCTCCCACACCTTCATAATTTCATTATGGGCATTCTTCTCAACTGCACACATATATGAACTGTGAATATAAAGAAGACAGTTTTTCTAAAATGATAAATGAGTGTAAGATACCTTTTGGAGAAATAACGGTTTCTGCTACTAGAAGTTGCTTCTTAAGAAGGGTTAGGAGGACAGATACAAAAATGTATTCCATCTGTATCAGATTTTGGACTAAATGAAAAATAAAACCAAAAATGTAGAAAAGATTTCCTACATGAGTGAATAGCTGAAAAGGCTTTTAAAATGTATTTGTTTTGTAAAAGCAACACAGCAAAATTGTACCCATTCAAATATTAAACCTTGGCAAATGTTAGCACATACCTTATGAGCCTGTTTATATTAACTTTATATGTGATGAATATTCAATGTTTATACTATAAAGCCTGCCACATCTGCATCATCTGATGTTGAACCTCAATCCATAAAATAATTTTTCCTTTGTTTGGGCTGTCAGAAGAAATAAGCACTGGCTGTGGCCTTCCTTTCAGTAGTTCTCAGTTCAGACACTTTTGTGAGGCGCAGGGTCTGATACATAAACATGTGCCTCCACTTTGGACACAAATAAATGGGCTGGTAAGGAGACTAATCCAACAAAAGCCATATGAATAACCAAGGTAAAATGTAATCCATGCAAACAGAAGATTAACTATTCTGAGAAGGTACAGAACTTCTATACCCCATAAGACAGGAGTTACACCAACCAGTTCATGATCAGTCATGAGTGCAAGGATGTGACATACCTCAGTCAGTGAACATACAGTTGTATCAGATTAAAGTGTGCAGAAAACAGACTGCCAAGGAAAAAACAACATATACATGCTGACTTTAGAAGAAAGGCCAGAGAATACACTTTTTACAACATCCGTACTATTTCAGTCAGAAAAATGAAGACAAAATAAACCATACAGTATATCACTGTTATCATAAGACAATAAAAGCTCCAGGGTAACTGAGAGGCATTGCTTAACAATTGGTAATTACTTACCAAGTGATTTCTCACATGGATGCAGATGTGAGACCCTTCATTGTTGATATTACAGACCCTAATAATAATCAGAGTAATAAAAAAGACATTGTTACAAAAAATAACCAGGCTGCATTTGACCATATTGAACAATGCAGTCCACTGCAAGGAACACCTTAGAGATCAGTCTGAAAACAAATGCATCTCAGAGCTTATGAGTATGGGTGAGTAACATCATTAAGATTTGCACAGGTGATTCACATCTGGAACTAAGGAATATGCTTGCTTGTGTTAAACGGTAAACATCTGCACACATATGAAATGCATAAACTGTTTCACAACATCTTATTAAATTACCTCTGAAATTGCAATGTTGATAGTTCTACAGAAAAGTAATTACTATAAAAGAAGTTTAAAAGTTCTGAAAATGTTCTTAACAAAGCTGGTCACACATGTACATCGGATATCATATTGTTAATGAACGAACTAAAATGCTTTGAATAGCTGTGATTTAAAAAAATGTAGAATTACTCCTTAGAGACTAGTATCAAATATAAAAGAAAATTAATTTAAGGCAAGCATATTTGTTACATCAAACAGGAGATGATGAGTTATTCAAGACAATTTCCAAAACCCATGAAAGGATTGTGGTCACTTTACAATGACAAACTTTTCTCCAGTAAGCAGAATTAATTGCCTAAAAGTATTAACGTGGATGGAGCTAATCTAAAGCTAATTCCATGGCAAAGCACCCAAAAGACAGATATTCAAATAGAGTCACAAGCATTATCTTTGAAGGTGTTTCTAGGACAGTATGGGGACATTCTGTCTGGCTGATAGTGTGGGTATAAGATGCCTATTGGTTGTGATAAGAACAAAGTAAGACCAAAAAGTTAATTATATGAATGTCAAATAGCCACATGATCAACACTCAGCAGAACAAGTCCACATAATCAAAACCTGCAACATCATATTGTGTTAGAAGGTGTATATTTTTAGTGGGGGGGGGGGGGTAGCACATGGGCTGCAAGGGAACTTTCCCACCTACAAAAAATATGTTTTACATTTTCATAGGCAGGTCGATGTTGTTGGGTTTTTGATTACGTGGAGTCAATCTTCTGAGTGTCCATGATGCGCCTGCTTGATAATGTTAAGTAGATTAAAACAAAACAAACTGAGAACAGTCCACCAAATAAAAATGAAAGTGAGCACAACCTCTGTCTCAGAGCATGAAAAATGCACCAGCACGACACCAACAATTCGATAAATGAGAAGTTTAATCCAGTTGATAAAAACACACTTGCAGTTTAGCGCTTTCATCCACCAAGGACTTCTTCAGAACAAATAATGAAAAACTCCTAATCCCTTAAATACAATTAAAATTCAGTTAAAAATACATCACATGTCTTCCCCATTAGTAATTTAAAGTGCTAGTGCCTGAGAAATGCCAGTGCATATAAAAAAACCTTCCATTGATATAAAACAGTTCTATGACAATTTATTTATTTACAATTATCTAAAACAGATTTAATGGAGATGTGTTCATTTATACCAGGGAACGTGGAGGCATTTAATTTAACCTGCCACCTTACCTCCTTTTTAAACACTGCTTTTTTAACATCCCCACCCCTAACATTGGGTCTAACAACCTCTAAAATTCCAAAAGTAAAATTGGAACAATCCTTACTAATTTTTAGATGTTTCCATAAAGCGTTATTCTCATCCTGTTTTTTTATACTATATTGGTGATCGTAGATCCTATTGCGTAAGCATCTAGTAGTTTTCCCTACGTAGAAGCAGGAACAGTGGGTGCACACGGCTAAGTAAATCAAATTGGTGGACCTACAATTCCCTTTTTGAAAATAAACCTTTGTGTTATTAAAGTTCTCTAACGTTACTTCTTGCACTGCCGTTATGTATTGGCACTGTGAACAAGTGCCACACCTTGTTGTCCCCCTCCTATTGTCCATCTTGGTCTGTTTTTTCTCTAACAAGAACTTCAAATTCAGACCGTTCCTATGTACAAATTTGGGCTCACTCCCCACTATTTCCGAAATCCTTTTGTCAGTTTTAAACACCTTCCAATTATTCTGAATAATATTTTTTATATACTTACTGTGCTGTCCAAATTGTATAATACAAGCTTTCCCAAATTTGTTCGTTGTTTCAATACCACTCCTGGGAGTATGTTTAGGTAATGCATTACTCAAGGCTCCCCTTCCCAACAAGGGGATATACCTAATGCCCCATTGTTGCCGAACATAAGTCCGTAAATCGTTAATCATACCCTCAGGATAACCCCTTTCTTGAAAAAATGTACCTAATTTCACCAGTTCAATATCCAGATCCCTAATGTCAGAAGTCATCCTTGCTGCTCGAATAAACTGCCCTTTTACTATATTCCTTTTCTGGGGTCAAGGATGACTACTGTTGAAATGTAAATAGGAATTACTGAAAGTTGGTTTTCTAAAAATGTTGGACTTAAATTTACCATCCTCAAGTGTGATCAACACATCAAGATAGGAAATGCTTTTGTTGTCCATATTGATGGTAAATTTTAGGTACTCACTGCAGGAGTTGATATAACTAAAAAAGTCATCTAACTCCCCCTTATTCCCTTTCCACACAAGAAAAATATCATCTAAGAAATGATAATAACACCCTATATGGTCCATCCACTTAGAACCAAAGATAAATTCCTTCTCCCAGTTGAACAAAACTAGGTTTGCATATATTGGGGCGCAGGCTGCCCCCATCGCTACCCCTTTTGATTGTCTAAAGTACTCCCCCCTCATAAAAAATGTAATTGTGGGTTAGTACTGCCTCCATGAAATCCAGGATCAGAAGTGTCCTGTCCCAAGTTACCTGACCTAACTCCTGAATACTATCCTGGAACCTTGAGAAAAGGTCAACCACATCTATAGTTACCAGCCATTCAGCTCCCTGGGAAATGTGTGGTACCAACCTACCTAAAAAGTCCCAAGAATCAGAGACTAGATGGATGATACTTCCTAGGCTCGATTTAAGCCATTTATCAACAACCTTCCCAAAAGGAAATGTTTGGAAAAACTCCCTGAAATTATTGGTCTGAACGGCGGGTCAGCCAGGTCCTTATGGACCTTAGGGATACCAACGATGGTACCAATAATGGGATGTTCCACTTTTAAATATTTACCCAGGTCAGCATCTATGCTCCCTTCAAGTATTAAATCATCTACCAGGGAATCCACTTTCCTGTAACCTCGGTTCACTTCATTAAGTGAAGATGTCTCATATTTCCTGAATTCAGGTGCTCCCATTGACAGGTGAAAATTTTCAAACACTTGGCTTTGATGAGAAAATATCTATCTCTGATTGATCTCTTGTACTGAGAAGAAGAGTTATTCAAATTTAGGGCTACTGCATTATCCCAAAGGCTTCCTCATGATTACTCTAAAATGCAGTTCTCTTGTTGCACCTACATAGTGGTTTCATCCTGTTTAACATCAGCCAGACAAGGCATCAATAAAGTCAGTTCTGTATGTAACAACATTACATCAGTATGTCTTTTTGTAGCAGCTTGAATGGCTGACGCTGATTGGCTGATCTATACTCAGCTGTCCTATGCTCATGCCATTCTCCAGTCATACGCTCTTCCTACTCCCCCCTCAGATGTTGCAACCTCTGTTCATCATACCTCTCTGCTACTGCAGACCATTCCTTTTCACATGCCATACCTACATTGTGGAATTCCTTGCCCTTACTAATCAATACTGACACCCTCCCACACCTTCATAATTTCATTATGGGCATTCCTCTCAACTGCACACATATATGAACTGTGAATATAAAGAAGACAGTTTTTCTAAAATGATAAATGAGTGTAAGATACCTTTTGGAGAAATAACAGTTTCTGCTACTAGAAGTTGCTTCTTAAGAAGGGTTAGGAGGACAGATACAAAAATGTATTCCATCTGTATCAGATTTTGGACTAAATGAAAAATAAAACCAAAAATTTAGAAAAGATTTCCTACATGAGTGAATAGCTGAAAAGGCTTTTAAAATGTATTTGTTTTGTAAAAGCAACACAGCAAAATTGTACCCATTCAAATATTAAACCTTGGCAAATGTTAGCACATACCTTATGAGCCTGTTTATATTAACTTTATATGTGATGAATATTCAATGTTTATACTATAAAGCCTGCCACGTCTGCATCATCTGATGTTGAACCTCAATCCATAAAATAATTTTTCCTTTGTTTGGGCTGTCAGAAGAAATAAGCACTGGCTGTGGCCTTCCTTTCAGTAGTTCTCAGTTCAGATACCTTTGTGAGGCGCAGGGTCTGATACATAAACATGTGCCTCCACTTTGGACACAAATAAATGGGCTGGTAAGGAGACTAATCCAACAAAAGCCATATGAATAACCAAGGTAAATGTAATCCATGCAAACAGAAGATTAACTATTCTGAGAAGGTACAGAACTTCTATACCCCATAAGACAGGAGTTACACCAACCAGTTCATGATCAGTCATGAGTGCAAGGATGTGACATACTCAGTCAGTGAACATACAGTTGTATCAGATTAAAGTGTGCAGAAAACAGACTGCCAAGGAAAAAACAACATATACATGCTGACTTTAGAAGAAAGGCCAGAGAATACACTTTTTACAACATTCATACTATTTCAGTCAGAAAAATGAAGACAAAATAAACCATACAGTATATCACTGTTATCATAAGACAATAAAAGCTCCAGGGTAACTGAGAGGCATTGCTTAACAATTGGTAATTACTTACCAAGTGATTTCTCACATGGATACAGATGTGAGACCCTTCATTGTTGATATTACAGACACTAATAATAATCAGAGTAATAAAAAAGACATTGTTACAAATAATAACCAGGCTGCATTTGACCATATTGAAGAATGCAGTCCACTGCAAGGAACACCTTAGAGATCAGTCTGAAAACAAATGCATCTCAGAGCTTATGAGTATGGGTGAGTAACATCATTACACAGGTGATTCACATCTGGAACTAAGGAATATGCTTGCTTGTGTTAAACGGTAAACATCTGCACATATGAAATGCATAAACTGTTTCACAACATCTTATTAAATTACCTCTGAAATTGCAATGTTGATAGTTCTACAGAAAAGTAATTATTATAAAAGAAGTTTAAAAGTTCTGAAAATGTTCTTAACAAAGCTGGTCACACATGTACATCGGATATCATATTGTTAATGAACGAACTAAAATGCTTTGAATAGCTGTGATTTAAAAAAATGTAGAATTACTCCTTAGAGACTAGTATCAAATATAAAAGAAAATTAATTTAAGGCAAGCATATTTGTTACATCAAACAGGAGATGATGAGTTATTCAAGACAATTTCCAAAACTCATGAAAGGATTGTGGTCACTTTACAATGACAAACTTTTCTCCAGTAAGCAGAATTAATTGCCTAAAAGTATTAACGTGGATGGAGCTAATCTAAAGCTAATTCCATGGCAAAGCACCCAAAAGACAGATATTCAAATAGAGTCACAAGCATTATCTTTGAAGGTGTTTCTAGGACAGTATGGGGACATTCTGTCTGGCTGATAGTGTGGGTATAAGATGCCTATTGGTTGTGATAAGAAACAAAGTAAGACAAAAAGTTAATGATATGAATGTCAAATAGCCACATGATCAACACTCAGCAGAACAAGTCCACATAATCAAAACCTGCAACATCATATTGTGTTAGAAGGAGTATATTTTTAGTGGGGGGGGGGGGGGTAGCACATGGGCTGCAAGGGAGCTTTCCCACCTACAAAAAATATGTTTTACATTTTCATAGGCAGGTCGATGTTGTGGGTTTTTGATTACGGGGAGTCAATCTTCTGAGTGTCCATGATGTGCCTGCTTGATAATGTTAAGTAGATCCAAATTATGCATGAATCTCATTATATAATGATCACCCATTGGTTACTGATGCATTGCTGTCATCTACAATAGAATCCTATACCAGTTTCAATAACAAAGGATCGTTAATTAAACTATTTGTTTCTGCTCTGGATGTTTGTGTGTCGCTCTGTAGCCTCTGAATTTAAAGCTATTTCATTGTTTTAAATTTATCATAACCTTATGAGTGATGACTTAAAGTAAAGAAAAGCTTGCTTTGTTTGTGGTGTACTGGGTTGGAATACAGCCGTGTCTAATACTTTTAACTACTTTTTGCTTTACTGTTGGTAGCCATGTGCACCAATGAGTAATAATGCATTAAAGAAAATAAATGGGGAAAATAGGACAGTGATGAAATGGGGGTGCTAAAGTCTGACAGTATACTAATGGCTAAGTTAAATATACATGTAAAGTACAAAATCAGCAGTTCCTCATCTTATGTAATTCTTCTTTTGGAACATTTTCCAATCACAATTCACACTTTTCAGCTGACAGCTATATCATGCAAGAATATTTTCTTTTGTCATCTAAATGACGGCTCAGATTGGCATATTTCTGGAAACTTCATTTCTGAACACATTTCCAATGCTCTCAGTCCAATACATTTCCTTTATGCTTGACAATGCTCCATTCACACACAGCTTGTTATAAAAGCAAGGTCAACCTGTCCCTACAATGTTTCTAGCTGCACTTCTCTGACAGTGTCTTTTGTTCACACTGCAGATTAAAAAACAAAACATGTCTATGCATCAGGGATCTAGGCTAATGGTGAGAGAAGACTATGTGCCCCTATTGGACAGTGTGTGTCCACTATAAAAAGCCCATGAGCCTTGAGTCAATAACCTGCCCAAACTGGCTTACCTTGGATAGCGCTGTGGAGTGAAAGCTAGACACAAAACCAATGAACATGCTAGGATAAACTAACAATTTCTACACTTAATATAGATTCACTACTGGATACAGCTCAGACATGGACAACATGATGGTGAAGAGACTGGACACCCTGTGTATTCAGGAGTCAAGGAGAAAAGACAGTGCAGCAAAGCCATTTGTCTTGTAATCCACAGTCCAGAGGAGGACAAACTAGAAATGGTGTGGGAACTGTGGTGAGAGAGAGATTTCAGAAGACAATGAGAGATGTCCTCAGAATTAGTCACAGAGTTGCGACAGTCAGACTCCTGTGCAAAGATTAAGCAGTATTCCTAATGTTAACCTATGCACCACAAAAGGGTTGTGATGGCAAAGAAAAGGGGGCATTCAAGTAACAGTTGTAATATCTACTAGATAAATCAGGATGACATGAGTTTGTGGTGATAATGGAAGACATGAACGGTGGTATCAGTATGGACAAAATAGGATATAAGGACTGCCTGGGTACACATGGGGAAGTAACAAGAATAAAGTTGGAGAAGTCATTCTAGACTTTTGTCAAGCAAATAGTTTGATGGTGCCCAACACATGGTTCACCAAGAACCAGTCACAAGATCACACACAAGATAGATTAACATACGCAACTCAGATAGACTTCCTCTTACTAAGGAAAGGGCACTGGCATAGAATCAGAGATTGAAAAGTAATCCTCAGTGAAACAGTCATCCTACATTATAAACCACTGGTGACCACAATCAGCTGCAAGCAGTGGTCAGAGTAGGCTGTAAGGTCAACAGAAACTAAACTGAAGACCTGAGAGTTGATTAGAGTGAAAACAGAAGAGATCAAGGAAATATGTCGGTCTCTAGCACCTCAGGAAAAAAGAAATAGGCAATGTCAGAAAATAATAGCAGCATCTCAAAATAGTATGTGTGAAGATTATAGTGCAAATATGTAGCCAATCACATTTGGTAATAAGGTACATAAGAAAGGCTGGTTGTAGAATGTAAAAGTCCAGGAAATTATCAAAAGAAAGAAGGAATGCAGGAAAAGCTGGGAGACAGAAAAGATGCACCAGGTTAGACAGGAATACTGATTGCCTAACAAAGAGGCTAACAGAGCAGTCACAATAACAATGAGTAAGATTTCAGGAGAAACTCTACCAGCTTCTGAAAAGTGACTCAGCAAATGTCTCAAAGAAACTCTATCAGATTGCAAGCCAAAGACAGAAAGATTAAGAAGACAGCCATCAGACACCATTCACAAGGGATGATGACAACAGCCTGTTCACCAGTCCACAAGATATCAAAGGCAGATAGATAGAGCACTTCCAGCAGCTTCTGAAGAAAAAAATCACACAGAAGCTATAATGCCCCCATACACAGCCTACAATGAAAGAGGAACAGCCCACCCCAGAAGAAGCAAAAACAGCGCTGAGAAAATTAAGTCAGAGAGAGCAGTACATGTGGTTGAAATCATGGTGAATGATCAAACTGTTGTATGAATTAGGCACAAAATGGTTCCTGAGGGTACTCATAGTAGTATGTAGAGAAAAGTGTACCTCAGATTATTGGTGAATAAGCATTCTAGTTCCATTTAGGTTCATAGATTAGTACTAGGTTAACTCCCCTATGGGGCATTTTAAACTTGGCCAATTTCCCTTTTAAAGGTGAGAATCAAACCTTGTACCTAGTGATTACAAGGTAAACACCTTAAGTATTATATCAACCTCCCTTATATCATAACTACAGTTAGTATAGAGGCATCAAACTCCTGTTACAGTGCAAGAAAGTGCTGAAGAGGGTAACTGATAAATGAATTTGCAGAGTAGTAGAAAGTAAGACAGGAGCTGAGTAGTTCAGATTCAAATCAAGAAATAGCACTATTGACCTATTCTTTGCAGTAAGATTGATAATGGACAAAACCTGAAGATGAAGAAAGAGTCCAACTGGACATTCCTAGATATGGAAAAAACATATAACAAGGTACCAAGAAAGCTGACTTGAGCAATCCTGCAATGGTTGGAAGTCCCAGAAACACTGATAGAATTAATACAGGCTAGCTACAAGGACCCAGTAACACAAGTACAAACAGTGCTTAGGCTCATTGAGGGGTTCGCAGTGGCAGTTAGTGGACTCCAGGGTTTAGCTATGTGTCCACTACTGAAAACAGAGGTAATCCAGAGGGTTTGAGTCAAGTCTGGTATCCCACTTGTGACCTAGAGGGTGACAGGACAAACAAGAACAGGAGTACAAAGAATTAGTCCTGGTAAGTAGGTAGATGGACGAGTAAGTACTTAACTGAATAAACTAGTTGAAACTTCAACAAAGCATCTTTATTCATCCCACAGGGTGGGTATCAATGAGAGAGAAAGAGTCTCCTAGATATGCTAGCTAAATTGGTTTTATCTTGACTAATACTTTGTATTTTGCTGATGTTCATACTGATGATGATATACATTAAGAAACAGGTCAGAGGAGACAGAAGATAAAACAAAGCTGTTGTCTGTAGACAATGTGGTATTGCGGGTCTATATTAAATCAACGAAAATCCATTACATCGAATACCAAAACAATAACATGCATTACTCGAACCGCAAAAATACCGAATGCACTAAAACCACAAAATTTAAAATATCGAATGTTCATAGTCAGCCAACCCCACCAACCGCTACATACCACCTACCCAAACAAAATAAATAAACCACATGTGGGAGTGGTTACTGACTTGAAACTGTAGTTTTATTGGCCATTTTGGGTCAATTCCAAAACTCCTTCATCTTCCTCTCTTAAAACCTGGTTGCCTTGTGGTTTTGGCGTCTTTTCAGGCTTGTTGGCTGTTGGTGAAGCACCCACCAAGAGGAGAAAATGCTGAGAGAAGAAAGGAGCCACTTTTGAGACTTTAAGTATTTTTCCTCTGTTTATTTGCTAAGTTTTTCTGCATAGCCGCCTATTTTGAGCATTTTCTGGCTTGTTAAATTTGATTTCTGCATTAGTAACTGTATTTAGAGCACAACCTAGAGCTGTTTACTGAATCTCCTGTTTGCATTTATTTTTAAAATCGTTTTTTTCTCAAAACTTGCATTTTATCTGTCTTTGGCCTAGCACTCTTGTGTGGGGTCATTTACTGCACTGTTATAACTTGTTGATACTTGTTAACCTCTGCTATCTCTGAAAAAACAAAAAAAATCTTGCTTTTTCCCACTTTTCTGAGATTTAAAAAAGTTCAGTTACAGGCTTGCTGTTCTTGAACTGTTTGTAAGTTTCTGTGAGGCCATTTTTTGCTTGGGCTAAAGGAAAGTCTCTCTGATCAGTGGCAGTGAAAAACATTGAGCAGCCTGCCTGCCCCTGTGGGAGTGGTTACTGACTTGAAACTGTAGTTTTATTGGCCATTTTGGGTCAATTCCAAAACTCCTTCATCTTCCTCTCTTAAAACCCTCTTTTGCATGGTTTTGCACACTTTTGTGCATAGCGCAACAGCGGACAGCGCCGCCTAACTGGGTTTAAACTATTCCTGGCTCCACAAAGTCTGCTCTTCACTTTTTCCCTCAGAACTGCTTTATCTCTCAATTTAAACACCATATTCTCATTCTAAGGCCCTTCACTGGTCCAATTAAGTAATCCTACAAGTTAGCACTATTAATCCATAAGCACTACTTACTCTTATACTCTGTACGATTACCCTGTCCTCTATTGGTCCGTCTTAAATTCAGTTTCCCTGTTACTCTAGCATGTTCAAAGGTCAGTCAATGGTTTCTTCTCCAGTCCAGCTGGTGAATCTGGGAATTTTGAGGCAATGTTACAACTGTCTCATGTACACGGACAACCCTCTCCTCCTCCAAACAGGTTCAAATATATGTGAGAGATGCAACTATTTAGCCAAACTGGAGGCTGAGCTCTCTCATCTCAAAACTGGTGTAACCAGTCAGGAGGAGAAGGTAACCTCACACAACACAATTCCAGTATCACATAGTCCCACCACATCAGCGAACCAAACACATAAATACACAAAAACATACTCGGAGGCTCTAAATAAAAATCTACCTAAGCAACCGAGACCTCGAAAGCAGACATCCAAGCAAACGCTACCTCAAAACAAAACACACACAACACATAACCCACAAAGTCAGTGTGCCAAGCAGCCACAGCCCTTAAGGCTGAATAACACACCTGATACTCTTGTTATAGGTGACTCTATTGTCAGACACACTGACATCCTGCTCAACAGGCTGAATAAAGAGAAGGTCACGGTGAGCTGCCTGTCGGGTGCTAGGATCCGACACATAACGCAAGCACTCAGGTCACTCCAAAGCAAATACAAATATGACTCAGTCATTGTACATGCTGGTGTGAATGACCTGAGACGTACCTCCCTGGACTACATGAAAAGAGACATAGAGGAGCTCTCTGATCATGTAGCCCAGGCTGGTATGACCCTGACCTTGAGCAGCATCTTACCCTCACCTAGAATGATGCCACAGTACAAAGACAAAATGATCGATTTTAACAATTGGCTAAAATTTTGGTGTCATTCAAAGGGGATCCAGTGTCTGTCAGCCTGGGATGACATGCTCGACAAGCCACGTTACTTGCTAGGGACGGCTTGCACCTGTCACCACTGGGCTTTCGGATATTGGCAAAGGCTCTTGCCACCCCATAGTGCCTTTTTAGGCAAGGCTCAAAAGTCAAACCCACCCCATAGACAGCACAAGGAACAAGAAACTAAGGGTAATGCTGCTAAATGCCAGAAGTCTTAACCTCAAGATGCACGCACTGCTCTCCTCAGTATGGAGAACATCGATATCTGTGCAGTGACAGAAACCTGGTTCAAGGCTCCAGAGAGCACCCCAGCACTACCAGGCTATACCTCAGATCATGCTTTTCGCCCCAAAGCCCGGACCGAACCACAAAAGGAGGGGAGTTTCCATATTTATCAAGGATATCCACACCTCCAGGTTAGTGGCATTGCACGGTATCGGAGACCATCCATGTGCAACTAACAGTGGGCAAGACTGCTTTTCAATTTATAGCATCCTACAGACCACCCTCTCAAAGTCAGGAATCCCATTCGGCTTTCCTGAAAACATTGGAGAACATGAAGATCTCTCCGAACACCATTATATTGGGCAACTTCAACTACCCAAACATTGACTGGGAGCACTACTCAAGCCCCAGCACCTTAGCCCAAAGATTCCTGGAAATTATAAACTCAAATGCTATGGAACAACTAGTCACCACTCCCACAAGGGGACAACATACTAGACCTGATCATTACCAACATGGGGACTCTATGCTCCACACCAGAAGTATATCCCTCATTGGTAAGATCAGACCATAAATTAATTTCACTGGATGTCCACATCCCAACCCCACCCCAGCCCAGAAAACCACAGTGAAAAACTTCTCAAAAGCGAACTTCTCACTTCTCAAAACCGAAGTGGAATCCTTCAAGGCCCCAGGGCCAGTGGAAACTACAGCCCAAACTGCAGAATCCTATATAAATGCATTCTACGGACATCTCCAGGAATGCATGGATCATGCTATCCCAAACAAAACCAAGACCCAATCATCCAAAGGCAGGCGTCCAGTCTGGTGGACCCCTGCCATAAATAAACTGTACAACAGAAGGAGAAAGCTACTACATGATAGAGCAAAATCCCTATTAGGGAAGACATCTCTGATCAGTACTAGCAAAAAATTACGATCCCTCATAAAATCCTCCAAGGCCAGCTTCGAGAGAAAAATTGCACAGGACACCAAAGACAATCATAAGGCTTTTTTCAGTTATGTTAGAAACCTGGGATGCAACTCCCAGACTTGTTCTGAGTTGATTCTAAATGACAAAAAATACACTGAACCCAAAGACATCACCAATATCCTGGCAGACAGGTTCAGTGCAAACTTCTCCACCCCCTCCCCCCAAAAGAGCAAGTATCTATCCCGGCAGAGGGCTGCCTCCCAAACATCTCAGATGCTCAGGTGAAGGCTGCCCTCTCCAAAGCAAAAAACACTGCTTCCATGGGACCAGATGGCGTCCCAGGTTGCGTCCTACATGAACTACAAGAGGAACTAATCCCTCAAATAAAACAGCTATACAATCTCAGCCTCACTACAGGATATGTGCCCACAGAATGGTGTACAGCAACAGTGGTCCCACTCCACAAAGGTGGAGCCTCTACGGACCCTGGAAACTATCGCCCCATAAGCCTGACTAGCTTAGTCTGCAAGGCTATGGAGAGGATCATCATGGAGCTCATAAACAAAGACATTGAGGACCTACAGACACTAGATCCTACCCAGTTCGGCTTTGTCAAAGGCAGATCCTGCCTTTTGAACCTGGTTGACTTCTTTGAAACAGTCACCAAAGCCATAGATGAAGGGAAGGTAGTCCACACAGCCTATCTGGACCTTGCAAAGGCATTTGACACAATACCCCACTTGGGCATCATAGATAAGCTATCCAGCTTAAATATAAACCCCTATGTCACAAGATGGGTCGCAAACTGGCACAAAGACAGAACCCACAGAGTGAGAGTTGCTGGAGCGATTTCAGACACGAAACCAGTCACAAGTGGTATCCCACAGGGTTCTGTCCTGGGACCACTCTTGTTCGGTATATACTTTTCCGAGGTACAGGCAAACGTGGGAGGACTATGGCTCACCAAGTTCGCAGACGACTGCAAACTGGGCGCCATAATCAACTCTCCAGCTGACACAAACATCCTTCAAAAAGGTCTCACAGAGACAGATAACTGGTGCCAGCGCCATGGTTTAAAGTTAAATGCCAAAAAATGTATAGTCATACCCTTTGGCAAAAACAATGTGCCCACAAATTACCACATAGGCGGAAACCCATTAAGTACAGAGAAAGTTATTAGGGACCTGGCGACCCAAGTTGATAGCAATCTCTCCTTTGAAAACCACATTGCCAAAGTGGTTAGAAAGACCTTCTACATAGCCCACCTCATCACGAAGGGTTTCACATCTAGATCAAGAGAGGTAATCGTGCCCTTTATTCATCCCTCATCAGGCCCATCATAGAATACAATGCCCCTTTTGGGATGTACCTTACCCAACACCTGCAGCAATTAGAAAGACCCCAAAAGTATCTCACCAAGAGGATCAAGGGTCTCAAACAGATGCCATATGCTGCTCGGTTAAAAACTCCAGCTCTACTCAGTTGCATACCACCTACTTGAGGCGATCTATGCCTGACATACAAAGCTATGTCAAATCCAGAATTAATGGACATGCTCCACCTCAGTAAATCTAAATCCCTTAGAGCCACACGCTCGAGGGACTTGAACCTCAGCACAGAAATAAATAGAACTTGCTGGAGGGACAGGTTCATAACCCAGAGGCTCTCTTCACTCTGGAATAGAATTCCAGTTCATGTGAGGCAGAGCACCTCACTGAATCTCTTCAAGAAGAATCTCGATAAGTGGATGGGGGATCGTAGGTTTGTCCCAGGGATTACTCCCGTGTCACTATTAGATAGAGGCACAGTAAACTAAACCTTAAAAAGGGCACAGTATACTCAAATCAAGGGGTGGTGTAAGCCATACAGAATCGGGCTAGGCTTATAATTGCCCCAGGGCAGATAGCCTAGTATGAACCTATGAACCTATGAACCTATGAACATGCATGCACTAACCAAACCCTACTCCTAACCCTAAAGTAAAGCACCAAAACTCAACTTCTAACCCTACACTAAACCCCACATACACAACTATCTATGCACTATCCTTAACCCCTCCCTAACCCTAAGGTCCGTAACTACTGTAAACTTCCCCTACAGAGATATATCCAAACAAAATAAATAATACACATAAATACATTTAACAAAACCCTACTTCTAACACTACACTAAATCTTACATACATTACCTATCTATGCACTTACCTTAACCCGCACCCTAACCCTAAGGTCCGTAACTATCGCACACTTACCTTATGAAGGTATACCAGAGATGGGCCAACCAAAACACTTTGACATTTCGAGGTTCGACAATTACGTATTTTGCACAATACGTGTCAATGATTTCGTATTCATGTAAATGGAGTTTCGACAATCTAATAGGAACCCTGGTATTACAAGCAGAGTCTGAACAGGACCTTCAGCAAATGATAGGGGAATGCAATAAAAAACAGAAGGCACATGGGGAAAAATGAGTATGGATCAGACAGTTGTCATGCCAGTAAATGGAGGGAGTCATAAAAGCTGAAAATTAAGACAGAAGGAAAATAGTGGAAAAAGTTAACATCAAGTATCTAGGAGAGGTGGCTAAGAATAAGGGAACTCTGAGTGAGGAGGTCAAAGTTAAAATCAGAGGTACTGCAGCCAACAGGCCCAGAGTGTCATGGGTAATGTGTAATAGAATAATGCCAAAGAAGCTGAAAAATAAGGTCTACAAAACAGTGGCGTGAACAGACATTTGATGCTATTGCAGGCTGAAGATAATAGTGGCATTTATCCTGGAGAAGTACAGGAGCAGATTTATTGATTTGATAAGTGAAGTTTTAATTGTGTTTCAAATGAGTTTGCATTCAGAATGGATTTCAGTAGTACTGGGATATGGTTCCATAGTTTAGCTATACTATTTGAATATAGACAGATACCTGCAGTGCTAGATGATTTGGTTATAGTGATTAATGCTTTTTTGTAGAGTGTAAAATTTCACTGGGGAGAAGTACTATATTAAGTTTTTTAAGGACTGGACATTTTTAAGCAATCTAAATACTGTGTAAATAATCAAACCAAGCACACGCAGCAGTTGGAGACACCACAAAGGTTCCTAACCAGGAAAGTCCAGGGTCTCAAACACTTTTCCTATACAGATAGGCTAAAAGTCCTTTCCCTCTACTCAGTCTCATACAGACTGCTTAGAGGTGACCTGTGTCTGGCATACAAGGCCATTTCAGACCCAACCTTGATGGAGTTGCTACATATCCGTAAGACAAACTCCACTGGCACAACCCGCATGCAAGGCTTTAACCTGGTCTGTGACATTAATAGAACTTGTTGGTGGGATAGATTTGTGTCCCAAAGACTCTCCAGTCTGTGGAATAGACTCCCTCTCCATGTCAAACAGATTACCTCTCTACTCTCTTTAAGAGGAACCTGGATGACTGGATGGGAAACAGAAAATATACCCCTGGGATCCCACCTGTGTCCCTGCTGGACAGGGGAAACAGGTGCTGACTTTGAGAGACCATGGGCAAAATTCTTGGCTAGGCTTATAAGGGCCTCTGGGCCAATAGCTTAGTATCATCCTATGAACCTATGAGCTACATTGAATATTAAATAGATAGACACTAATTAGCAGGTTATACAGTCAACTTAACAATAAATGTTTGCCAAAATGAAGTTATTATGTGAATAATACAATGTTAGCATTTTGATATATACCTAATGTCCAAAATAGTACAAGAGAAGTGGGGAGAAGAAGAAAAAAATATAGTCAGTGAGTGAATTTAACCTTATCTCAGGATTACAGACAATAAGTGAATATACCTTCATCTCAGGATTACAGCCATTGAGTGAATTCACCATTATCCCAGGATGACAGCCAGTGAGTGGATACACCCTTATCTCTGGGGGTCTCCTGAAAAAAGGACATTGGCCTTGTGAAACTAACCCTGCCCTGTCAACAAAGTGTAAATGAAAAAAAAAAAACAAAACATGAAATCACAACCAGTAAATATATATGCCATCATCTCAATATTACAGCTAATGAGTGAATATACCATTGTTTCAGGATTACTATCATTTAGTGAATATGCTCTCATCTTAGGATTATAGCCAGCAGGGTCTGCCTTAGCTGAAGAGCTGCTCTAGTTGAAGAACTCCACGGTGCCTCCCCACTGCTCCCCCACAAACATCACCCAATGCCCCCTCCCCCACTCCTGGGTCTATCATCACCATCCATTTTACTTTTTCTTCATTTTCTCACAATTTCTCTTAGCCTATATTTTTTTGTGCATTCATTCATTCATTCATTCATTCATTCAACACATTCTAACTAGGCAATACTGTACTGTGATAACTGTGGAGGAAATAACTGCATTATGACTGGGGTTGTCCCAGATGCACTGAGGTTCATTTCAGAGGATTTGTAAACAACTTATTTTATCTAATAATGGTCTGAAAAATCCTAATTAAAGGAAGAACTTCAGTGTTATTCTTCAACTTTGCCTTTTCTGCAGCAATTTAACACATCCTAAATGAGCATGAATGCACTGTAATATCTGCAGAGAAGATGAGTGAATTAAGCTAGGGATCTGAGGGCCACTAGACCCCTAAAAGCCATTTGTTTTCTAGATGCTCTGAGGTACATTCCAAAGTTTTTAAATAACCCATTCAATCAGTGATAGCCTGAACAATAATCCAGATAAAGGAAAGAAATACAGTATTACTCTTCAAGTTTGCATTTTCCTGCACCCTTACAACACACCCTAACTGTCCCAGACTGCACTGTAATGAGTGTGGAGGAAATAACTGAATTAAGCTGGGAATGGCCCCCAGAACCCATGGAGGCTCAATATTTTTGTGGTGCACCTTAGACTTTTTCCATCCTTTTGGTCAAATGCTGGTCTGATCTTGATTGTGGAAAGAAACTGAGTGTTATTCTTTAGCTTTGCTTTTTACTACATTCCTTCAACAGGCCATAAGTGACCAAGATTGCAGCTGGAGGATATAACTGCATTCAGCCTGGGTTTGTTGCCACTAGACCCTAGAAGCCATCAGGGTTCTAGATACTATGAAGTGCATTTTAGAGATTTTTTAAACAACTTGTTTCATCCAATGATGGCCTGAAAAGAAACCCTGATTTAATTAATTAGAAGGTCTGGGGTCTACTGACCCTTTGATCAAATATGGCCTGAATAAAAAATTTGAGTAAGAAAAGAACTTCAGTATAAATCTTAAACTATGCCTTTTCCTGTATTCATTTGTCAGACCTAAGTGACCAAGACTGCACTTGGAGGAAATAATTACACAAAGTTGAGGTTCTGGGGGCCACTAGGTCACCAATAGCCATGAGGGCTCTAGATGGTCTGAGGTGCATTTTAGAGCTTTTTTCCCAACTTTTGGATGCAATGATGGCCAGAACAAAAATTATAATGAAAAAAATTCAGTTTTATTTTTTTTTACTTTCAAGAAGAAATAAGTTGTATCCAAGGCTTAATGCTCAAAACTTACAAACTAATAGTTTATTTATTTATTTGAATTTGTGTACCAGAATAATGATCAATTCTGACCAATTTAGTCTTGGCCCTAGGTCACAAATGGATCAGCTATACAAAATAACAGGAGTACAATAACACATAAATAAAAATATAACAGTGTAATGGTAGAATTATGCTTTGGATATATAGTCAATCAATTGTATTAATTTACAATATGAACAAATCTTTCAAAATATTTGAGAAATTATAGTAACATAAATTAGAGATATGAAATGGAGTAAAATATCTTAGTGGTTTAATTAGAGGGGGGAGAGTTAAAGTAGACTAAGGGTTAACAGGTACATTCTGCTGAATTAACTAAATGTGATTTTGGTAGACAACAGAACTTGGAATACAGGGATGAGCTTTTAATTTCAGGTGGGAGGGACTGTCACAGTATAGGTCTGAGAAATAAGAATCATTGTTTGAAACATGTAGCTTGGATTATTTGTGTTTTAGGACCTGAGTGGTTCAAGTTTCCTAAATTATATGTATGGGTATGTTATCTGAATTTTGAGATTAAAGGAGGGAAGCTATGTTGATGTAGGAATTTGAACAATTGTGATTCTGGGAGCAGGTCTGCTGTTTGGTTCACTGAACAGATCAACAAGAGCTCAAGCAGATAAAGTCTAGATCAAGCTCCAGAAAAGGTCAATGAACAAACAGAAGAAAGAAGAAAGAAAGAAAAAAGTCAGTGAAGAAAAAAAAGGCATTTTGGATACCATGGATGAATCTTTAATGACAAACACTACCCTTATCTATGAATAAAAAACAGAACTACAAAGACAATTAAATATATCTATGAAATTGTCTGACAAACTTTAAATCATTATGATGTCACTTCCTGTTGTTTATATCAGACTAATAAATATACAACTAAATAATCACATTTAATTCTATATTAGCATTGATATACATAGATAATGCTACTAAAAAAAAAAAAAACAATAAAACACATTCATTTAAAACAGCTTTATCTGAAAGGTTTTGCCTTAAGTATACACTTTAAGGAGACAGATGTGCTCACGCCTGAATGGCTGTCTTTTCTTAATACTTGTTTCTATTTGTATTTTGCTCTTTCAGTTTTGTTAACAATGTCCCATCCTCAATAACAATCAATCGTAATGACTTCCATAGCCTTAAACCTAAAGTTGTGACCTTCATCTTCCTTCTGAATGTGCTTGTAAAGGGCATTAGTCTCAATCTTTCTTCTTATGTCTGACAAATGATTACAAATCCTTTCTTTTAACCTACACTTGGTCTTACCAACATAATAGCTTGGGCACAGAGTATAAGACTAGTTATATCACATTAATTATGTTGCAGTTTGCATAACAGTTAAACTTATACACTCAACCTGTATTCGGATGTACAAAATTAATTTCCCCACTAATTAAATTGCAGTACGTGCAACTCCCACAAATATATGTACCCTATTGCTTTATTTGATGGATCTCTCTTAGCTCTTTATAACATAACGTTTTGTTTAAGATTATCGCTCTTTTATAACTAAACTTAGGCTTATCGGGTAGAATATCCTTAAGTTTTTCAACATGCTTTAAAATGTGCCGATGTTTTGATATCATATTTTTAAAGGCATTATCATATCTGTTATTAATAATGATCATTCTTATGTCTTTTTCAATAGACTTGTCTTTTATACTACAATGCCTACCATATGAACATCCAAAAGCTGTTCTATTTTCAGTAACAAAAACCTTACTATCTTTTACCTCTCTTTCACTGTAGCCTCTAGTCAAAAAAATTTGTATAATTCCTTCGATTTGTGTTTCAAACGTTTCTTGTAGTGCATTTAATCTAGCTAATCAAGTCATTTGTTCTTTAGGAATATTTTTAAAAACAAATGATGGATGTATGAGAAATTATAGTAACATAAATTAGAGCTATGAAATGGAGTAAAATATCTTAGTGATTTAATTAGAGGGGGAAGAGTTAAAGTAGACTTAAGTGATGTGACCTAAGGGTTAACAGGTACATTCTGCTGAATTAACTAAATGTGATTTTAGTAGACAACAGAACTTGGAATATGGGGATGAGCTTTTAATTTCAGGTGGGAGGGACTGTCACAGTATGGGTCTTAGAAATAAGAATCATTGTTTGAAACATGTAGCTTGGATTATTTGTGCTTTAGGGCCTGAGTGGTTCAAGTTTCCTAAATTATATGTATGGGTATGTTATGTCAATTTTGAGATTAAAGGAGGGAAGGTATGTTGATGTAGGAGTTTGAACAATTGTGATTCTGGGAGCAGGTCTGCTGTTTGGTTCACTGAACAGATCAACAAGAGCTCAAACAGATAAAGTCTAGATCAAGCTCCAAAAAATGTCAATGAACAAACAGAAGAAAGAAGAAAGAAAGAAAAAAGTCAATGAAGAAAAAAAAAGGCATTTTGGATACCATGGATGAATCTTTAATGCCAAACGCTACCCTTATCGATGAATAAAAAACAGAACTGCAAAGACAATTAAATATATCTAAGAAATTGTCTGATAAACTTTACATCATTATGATGTCACGTCCTGTTGTTTATATCAGACTAATAAATATACAACTAAATAATTGCATTTAATTCTATATTAGCATTGATATACACAGATAATGCTACTAAAAAAAAACAATAAAATACATTCATTTAAAACAGCTTTATCTGATAGGTTTTGCCTTAAGTATACACTTTAAGGAGACAGATGTGCTCAAGCCTGAATGGCTGTCTTTTCTTAATACTTGTTTCTATTTGTATTCAGCTCTTTCAGTTTTGTTAACAATGTCCCCTCCTCAATAACAATCAATAGTAATCACTTCCATAGCCTTAAACCTAAAGTTGTGACCTTCATCTTCCTTCTGAATGTGCTTGCAAAGGGCATTAGTCTCAACCTTTCTTCTTATGTCTGACATATGATTACAAATCCTTTCTTTTAACCTACACTTGGTCTTACCAACATAATAGCTTGGGCACAGAGTACAAGTTACTAGTTATATCACATTAATTATGTTGCAGTTTGCATAACAGTTAAACTTATACACTCTACCTGTATTCGGATGTACAAAATTAACTTCCCCACTAATTAAACTGCAGTACGTGCAACTCCCACAAAGATATGTACCCTATTGCTTTATTTGATGGATCTCTCTTAGCTCTTTATAACATAACTTTTGTTTAAGATTATCGCTCTTTTATAACTAAACTTAGGCTTATCGGGTAGAATGTCCTTAAGTTTTTCAACATGCTTTAAAATGTGCCAATGTTTTGATATCATATTTTTAAAGGCATTAGTATATCTGTCATTAATAATGATCATTCTTATGTCTTTTCCAATAGACTTGTCTTTTATACTACATGGACTACCATATGAAGATCCAAAAGCTGTTCTATTTTCAGTAACAAAAACCTTACTTTTACCTCTCTTTCACTGTAGCCTCTAGTCAAAAAACTTTGTATCATTCCTTCCATTTGTGTTTCAAAAGTTTCTTGTAGTGCATTAGCTAATCAAGTCATTTGTCCTTTAGGAATATTTTTAAAAACAAATGATGGATGTATACTAGTCCTATGCAAATATGAATTCTTACACAGATATGCTTCCAGTAAACCTTTGTGTCAAAAAAGCCATAAGCATTCCTATTTAAAATGTGTTTGGTTAACTGGCAGTGCTTTATAGTGTTCATTTCTTGGGGAGTATATTATAAATCTAATATTTTTGTTTTCCAGTGCTTGAACAGTGGAGGACCTTTTAGTAGAGGCTGATGATATAAGAAAGAAGCTGAATACAAGTGAAGTGAGTTGGATTCCTTTCCTTATTGCAGATTTGGTGGAATGTGAGAGAAAAGGGGATTTTTTGTGCCCAGAATAGTAGGGATTATTACAATAAACTGAAAGGACAAATTTTACGAGGATATATAAATCATATCTGAGAGCAGTACCTGCCTCTTTACTCTCTGTGAAGAAATTAGCCATTGTTATTTGTGCTAGCATGTCTGGCTGAGTTTTTGTACATAACTTCAGATTAACCTGTGTATTATATGCCAGCATGACTAGCTATGATATTGTAAATAAGTTCTTACATGTTGATTTATGATCTGTTTGTACAAAATGTTTTAAAGACTTGAACAAAAGTCCTTTTACATTTCTAACTGTGCGTGTTTGCGATGAAAGATTATAAAGACAAACTGTCTCAGACTCAACTGATCTGCAGATGATGTCATCAGAATGTTGACAGTTGTTATGTGCTACTGTCATAAGCTAAAAGACAGGAAGGAACTTTTAGGAAACAGCTGTTGGTTGTTTGTCAAAATATGAAATGAAAATTTGAACTAGAACAGTTGTGACAGTTAGGCTAGTCTATAAAAAAGCCTGCTGAAGTCAGTAGTCAATTACAGAAGTCAGTTGGCAGTTGGCAATTACAGTTACCAGCTGGCAGTTGTGCTGTGAAGTGATTACCCAAAAAGAACACAACAAGTACTGTAAGCCTACCTCTGCTCTGTTGTAATACTTTAGTTTAGATCAGAGTGCTCTTTAGTCAGGAAAATTATGATTAATCAGTTAGATCAGTAAGAGCTTTGCTGCATGTTGAATTTCTGTCCTACAGTATTGATTTCATTTTCATGGTGATTGAGTTCTGTTTGTTTATTGGAAATTACTGTTTTATATTTTAATCATTTTGCTCATTATTAATTTTTTATGAATTTACATTGTGGCTGCTCAATCAATGCTTTCTTTAGTGACTGGAAAGTGCTTATACTTGCCTTAATAACTTCCCAGGCCACTCCAAAAGCCTGGATGCTTAGGTCATTCGCTATCATTTGTTTTAATATCTAATTTTCATAATTAGATACCCCTTTAAAATGGCATGAAGACAGTCTGATTGGTGGCAGCATCACCTTATTATTTTGGGGAAGGGGCACAGCTGGAAATCTATGTCAGGCTTTCCCAGAAGTGTTTGGATGTGTGAGATTTAATTTATTTAAGTGTGAGTATATCAGAGGTCTTAAACTGGGAGATATGCTGCAGTGTGTAATAAGGAGTCATATTTGGGGTGGCAAATGTATACAGTCCAGTCCCAGGCTATATAACATGTTTTTGTTGTGCTTTTAGGGGAAATTATGAAATATTACTCCTGTTTAAGTTACCGTCTTACACTGGAGTCAGTAGTGAGGATTGAAGCTCCTTAGTTACTGACCCTGGATAGTAGGGGTTGTCACATTATTTGGTGGCAGTTCAGTGACATATTGTCCAGACATCACACTGTCCCCCACCAAAAAATTCACCTTCTATTTATCCCCCTTTGGTGTTAGATTGGGATGAAGGTGATGGCACAAATGACCTCATATATATTTCATTTTGCTTCTGTCATACGTATACACAAATCATGGCTCTTTACCCCAACCCCAAAATTTAGGCACAGTCCATCTACCCCTCTCTGTTAGAGTGGGATGAAACTGAAAAAAAATATATAATATCACATATTTCAACTTGTTGTTGTCAGACATATAAACAGCATGCCTGCCTACACTCTCACAAAAGACATCTGATGTTTATGAGAAAAGTGAACAAAAAACGATCACAGTAATAATTCTAACTTGTTATTCCTAGATAGTGCACTACTCCTATACAAGTGGTAGTGATCTTTTGTGCATGCCTCTGAAGTTTTGTACCCAGCCGAATACAAACTAAAGTGACCTCTGCACACCTCTGAGGATTAAGAAGAAAATTAAAGAGATAAGGCTATTGTTCAGAGCACTCACAACAGAAACTGCAATGATCTCCTGTGCACACCTCTTAGAAGGGCTGGTTTTAGACTGGTGGGTTCAGGACAGAGTCCATTGCCAAGTCTGTTTCAAGATCCACTTACTCTATCTTGGATTGAGGGGGGGGGTGCATCATGCTCCCAGAAGCTCTGAGGGTCTGAATGTTCTGTGATGCATTTTATGCTTAAATTTCAAGATGATTTAAACTGAGCAACTCACAAGAAGTTCAGTTACTTTCATCTAGACAGCCCCTGCTCCCCTTAAGGCAGTTATAGTCACTTCTATGTAGTGTTCTAACTTCTTACTTTGTCAGAAGAGGATGTACATTTAATATAGTTCACCTTTGCTCCAAACAAATAGTCATAGATCAAAATATTCCAAGTCACTTCACACATTCAAACTTGCCTTGTAAAGCCAGAATAACAAGTAAGCATCTGAAGACAGCAAGTCATATTTCTCTATCAACCGTCCCAATAATTATAGGTACAGTCTTTTTGGCTGTGCATATTTCAGATGTCCAGTTAAATAGTCCATATTACTTCATAGAAATGGACTCTAGTCTTGAAAGGCAGACTGTGATTGTTTAAACTGAGCAAAGAATAAGAGAAAAGTTACTTTTAAGAGACAGCTCCAACCCCCCACTCAGAAGTTATAGCTACTACTGTGTGCATTCCCGATGACTGCAATATAAAAATGATGGCCATCTTTTGTATTTCATCTCTGTGAACTCACATGCAAGCAATAGCCAAACATTACAAGTATTCCAAGTTGCTTCATGCAAATCATGTTGATCCTGCAAATGCACACTAGTTTTGCAAAGCTAGATAGTGACTGTTCAAAATGAGAAAAAAAGTGAGTATGTAATTTCCTACAGGCTGTGCTTGTTTCTATCTAGCAGTTATAGGTACAACTTACTACTGTGTTTTGTATTGCATTTTTATCCATGGAAACAGTAGCCACATGTTAAAGTATTCCCCATTTCTTCACACAGATCACAGCAAACATGCAAATGCATATAAGATATAAGTCATGTAAAGCCAGACTGGAAATCTTTAAGCTGAGAAAACAGCAAAAGGGTTAGACAGCTTCCACCTCCACACGCATCAGTTATAGCTAAAATGGTACATATGGATGCATTTCAGCTTTGTTCCATGGAAACAATAGTTACACATTAAAGTATTCCAAGTTCCTTCACAGAAATCATATTAATCAGAATAGTGAACAAAAAAACAGCAATTAGTCATATTCCTGCAAAGACAGGCCAGCATTTTTTCTGTTACTTAAATTCATTTAGTTAATAGAATAGCAGTTTTGCATTAATAAACATTTTCTAAGTAAAACAATGAACATAACTCCTATGTCTGGCATTTCTGACTGACTGTAATCCTCAGTGCCATGCTTTACTAGGATATAAAAAAATGAAGAACATACCTATTACCTAGCAGAAGAAATATGGACAAAATCAAAAATAATTGAGGGATAAAGGCCTGAAAACAGGGACAGATTTTAAATATTCTTATAAAGTTGGAAAGTTTCTATACCAGAATATCAGGTTTTGCATTAGCATGCACTTTCTGACGTATATGACGTCTGAAACATAAATTCTATCATTATTTAGTGTTTTCCATCCTCAATGATTTGCCAGAAAAAACACAACTTTTATGTAGAACAAACCAAAAGTATGAGGCAAATATAGAAACCATTGCCAAGGAATGGCAGGACAAATAAAATCAGGCGCATTCAGCAAAATCAGGGACAGCTGAGCAGTAGCCAACCCCAGCCATCCAAATGATTGTATCTAATCTGTCAGTAACAAAAAATACATTTATAAATACTTACCTCATGTCATCAATGAGATTTTGCCATCAATGAGATTTCCCTTTGTGACAGTTTTTTTCAGTTTTGAATTTGCTGATTTCGTGCTCTGTCCCACACACAATCTACCCAATTCATTGTCTAAGTAGATTGTAGACAGGATGATCAGGACAATGGCCAAATCTGCTTGACTGCTATTTTATGGGCACTTTCCTGTTATTTATAGTAAAGAAATACAATTTTTTCATTACTATAAAAAATAAATTAATACCTGAACATCATCCCTACAAAAGAAGCAAGAGAGGCATCCTAAATGGCTGTCTAGTTGGTCTATGCCTCTCAACTGTCTAGATTTTTGCCTCATAGTTTTGGTTTGTTCTTCATAAAATTTGTGGTTTTCTTTATTTTTGTGGCAAAGCAGTAAGGACTGAATTCACTAAATAATTGCAGGCGTTTGAGTTTCAGACTGCATATCCTTCAGAAAATACATGGTACACAAGATGTTTTATTCTACCAACTGTATAGGTTTATAACAGCAGTATTTAAAATTTGTCCCTGTTTTGGGGGCTTTGTTCCCCCATTATTTTTGTCTTTGTCCAGATGTTTGTGCTAAAAGTTTGAGAGCTATGTCTATGTCAAAACTGGTCATGACAGCCAGTGAGTGAGGGTTCCCATGTGTAGCTCATGAGATATTTCTCTTCAAGCTGCATCACTGAAGCAAGAAGAAATTGTAAAGGCAATGGGGAAACTTACTGAAATAAGACCAACCTTAGTTACAGTAGCTGTCCTAAGGGATCACCACAATGTTCCTTGTTTCTTCTCCTAGTGCACAGCTTCAGCAATTGTGCTTTTCAGTCAGATCGCTCTACATCGAAGCGTGCTGCAACTTTCTGGTTTCAGTGATGTAGCTTACAGGGAAATGTCCCCTGAGCTGCACGCCAGAACCACTTATTTTATTTGTGATTTATTTAGGTATTTATGAATGTTGAGTTAATTTAATGTCTTTTAGGGTGATTTTTTTATTTGCTTTTTTCTTTCTTTTACAGTTTTTTTAATATGATATTGTGTTATGGTTTGTCTGTTCTTACTATTTTTGTGACACCTTGTTCTTTAGTTCCTCCTTATTTTATTATATTAAGTTGATGGATGGTCCTTGTGTCTTGTGTTTTTCCCACTTGAGTGTTCTTTTATAATTCTGATTTTTTTGTTACAGAATTTTCAGTTCTCTGTAATTATTTGTTTTGTTTTTTTTTTTTCTGAATTTCTTACATTTTTTAAGGTTAATTTTTCAGTTTGCTATTTGGTGCTGTCTTGCATAACTAGAAGATTTTTGATTTTGAGTGGTTTACCAGAAATATTCATCACTATCAACCCCCTTTTTTCCTATATAATATAGTCTTCATGTCAAGTCAACTTTCACCACTTGTCTCAGTTCAGAGTCACCTTGCTACTTTGGTAAACAGTCATACATGTTTCTCTCCTCTTCTTTAATACAATCCATCCATCTCTTGGCTAAATCATTTCCTCCTGTCTTCTTCCTGTCTTCTATCTCTGCTTAACCAAATTGTCTGCTACTCTTCTGCACAAGGCTGAACTATCATTATTTATTTTTCTTAAGCTTTTCTACAGCTGGGGCTATGATGCATACTATTCTAATGTTGTTAATCTGTTGCTATGTCCATCTCAGGTACTTCAGCTCTATCATCTCAACATTCTTCATCTGTTATTTAGCAAATTTTGATGGCTTTAAAAATGGATTAGAAAAGACAGACTCTATAGTTTATTAAAAAGTCTACAGTAATCATTTACCCATGAACCATATAAGGAGATTTCATTGGACAGCTTGGTGATGTCTATTTATGCATTTTGTGAGCTCAAATTGCTTACTGATAACTATTAAAGTATAGTGGCACTCTTCTTTCATCCAATTTTCTCATTGTTTAGCATTTTGGATTTCATGTTTACTTTTCCTACTTCCAGCACTTGGGGTACACTGAATGTTTGCTTTGGTGAAAGTTTGATGGTCATTATAAATGCATTGATATGTCTTCTTAAGCTTATTGCTTTTTCTGATGTGAATGAGTTATGCCCTCTTTTTGGAATGATATGACATTTAGGTAATATGTGATGTGCTGATCCTTCACTGGTCCTGATACTTTTAAGGCCTTCACAATTTGTCAGTCATCAATATATTTTCACCATTTGCCCGCACCTCATTTTTTAAGTCACCTTTTCCTCAATGATTAAAACTAATCATATCATTCTTATCATTCAAATCCTTATATGTTTGTAATGTCCTTCCTTTCTGTAACCCTCCACCATCATAACATTTTCCTTCTGCATTCTCTGTCCTATCTTTCCTACTTGCCTCCTTCTCTGCATGTCATTTTGACTACTCATTTCATCCAGAAGTAGTCCCCAGGTCTCCTCTATGCTTTGCTCCATTTCACCTTAATCCCAGGTTTCTTGAGACAACCCCAATGTTCTAACCTGAAGTCATCCTAATAGTCCCCTTTTGGCTAACAAGACTGATTCCTATTGTTACGACTTCATCTAGTAGGACAATTTCAAATTCTGAAGCCCTCCAGGAAGCTACTGTCTCACCCTTATGGCAAGTCTCACTTGGATCTTCAATTCCTACTCATAACTGAATTGTTTCACTGTTTCCTGTGATGTATGGGTAGGAACACTACTTATCTAGATTGGGTGGTTCAAATCTTATCTTTCTTTCTCTGAGCTGGTAGATGAAAAACATATAAAAGTAAATGGAAGCATTTCTCCATTTGGATATTGGCACTGGACATTGACCCTTTTACCATTTCATTTTCAGTGGTTCTTGACTTCCTCTGCAACACTTTTGATGCTGGACTTGGCTAGTCATCCATCAAGGTTAATTTGCCAGCTTTATCAAACTTTCAGCAGAGAGACTTGTTTCTTTCACTGGTTTCCAAAAATGTCTGTGAACATTTTTTAAAGTCACCTTTATCTTATATGCACTGATCACACATCCTGTACCACTTTGAAACATATATCTCATCATGAAAAGTTTAAATAAACCTCCTTGTGAACTTGCATATTCAGCAGACTTAAATTTTCTTTAATGGAAGATCTGTTTGGTTGCCACAGCAGGCTTTATCAAGTAATCCTTCTTACCTAATACCCCATAAACACAGATTGCGCATAAAGAGCTATTCCTCTTTTGTGCCACAGTTTGCTACTGAAATTAATTTAAAGTAGTCCATTTAATAGCCAATATTCATCCTATCCTGAATTATCCTAATAATGGAAAATGTCTGGTACAGTGTATGGATGATCACAGGTAGCCCACATTTTATTTGGAGAAATCTAAAACATTTGTGCTGTAATCCAAGGATTTCTTGGCAAACGGAGATTTAAAGAATATCACCCTCTAAATGTCTCTGATTGTATAAGTTTTTTTCCTTCTAAGATAACAACAATACATCTCTGCTTTCCTTCTAAGAGAACAACAATAAATCTCTGCTGAGGTACCCAGGCCAATTCAATAACAGCCTTTGCTACTTTACCGGCTGTTTTTTGAGATGCATTTGTGGATAATATTTGTACAGTGATTATATGAACCTCACTAAATAGTTTAGCAAAACTCTGCAAGTTGCTGTGATTTCGAGATCCAGGTCTTTCCTTGGTGTCAGCAACCATCAAGGCGTTATTCCATGTGGATTCACCCAGAAGATTTAGAATGAGGCTTGGTGCTAATAAAGCGGATGGAAATCCAGTCTCAGAAATGAAAGTTACACACTTGCCATAATGATAGATTTGGAGTGGTAGCTCCATCATCTTTACAAACTCATCAATTTTTATCTCAACCCAATGCCTGACAGATGCAGTGGTAGTCTATGTATTTTATTATGTATTTTTTTCCTTAAGTTCTACTTTACATGGACTTCAGAGATCTGGAAATGGATCTATGGCAGTATAACTTTTTGGAGAAATACAGAATGGCTTGCTATTCTTGGAAGATTTTCTCAGCTGGATTAAGTCCTATCAGGTTTAGTCCTGCTCATAAAGAGGATTGAACTACCAATACTAGATCTAGTATTATGTTAAGTATGCAACTTTGGTATGACTGGTAACTTTGAGAATCTCTGGACAGTGTCTGAAACTTTCTTCTAATGCCATTGCCTGATTTGGATTCTTTGTTATACAAATACAATAATAAGCATTTTCTTCTGCTGTTGCAAAGTAGAGCTTAAATCAGACTTTTTGGAAAATGCACAAATTATCTAATTCTTTATATCAGTCTGTTTCTCTCATTGTCAATATGTTTCTTTGCTCTGAAATTATAAATTAAAAAGCTGTAAAATTTCTAAATGCTTAATAGGCTTATGGTCTGAGAGGAGGGTAATAAACCAACTATAAATGATGATAACAATTCATATTCAAACAAACTCAACAGATTTATGATTCCAATGGATGGGAAAGAAAAAGAGCTACAAACACTTTGCTTTGTGATGTTACCTTTAACAAACATCTTTAAATATGATAAATGAGACTATAAGGGTTAGGGTGATAACTCCTATAGAAAGTACCATGGTATTTCATTCATACCCAATATGGTATGCACTGAGTAAGCTGAATAGGATAGGGATCCCACAGTGGGGAAGTAACAGATAAGTCATGATTTTTTTTTATGTAAAACAATGTAGGGATCATTTTGTAGTGAAAAAATACATCTGCGGTAAGGAGATGTACAGCAGGTATAGTTGTCTATAATACCATTTTTGTATTTGAGTCTTATATGCATTTGTACTTCTTGATGCCATTTTAAATGTTTACATATTACACTGTACTGATGTGCAATAGACTTTAAGACTTGTAAAATGAATTTTGTCAGGTCAGTGCATACTTTGTCCTATCTTACAGGTTAAGTAATTCTAGCAAATAATTTATGAATCTGAGGTCTGCACAGGTAGAGTCTAGAGGAAAAACTGGGCTGTAACTTTAAAGTATCAGGAAGGACCAACTGCATTTTGTAATAGGTATAAAATATCAACCCCAGGGTTCAATAACACCTACATTAAGTGGTACACTAAGCATGTACCATTCTGAGTGAGTAGACAACACAGACATAACTCACACCTTCTTCCTCCTAATTTTAGTTTTCCTACTAATATTCTTGCAGCTTTAAATATTGACAGGGAATCATAAAGGTTACTACAAAGTGTAGACTACATGTGCACTGACTGTAATCTTCATGAGTGACTAGAAAGCATAAAAATGTAATAAGAATGTACTTGAATAAATATTGTGTACACTTAGTATAGGCTTTATTGAATTTGGCCCCGAGTCTGTCATGTACCTAATAAAGAGTTTGGTGTTCTTTGCTGAAACCTGTGTTAACTTACCCAGAGTATTACAAATTAGTGATTGCATTAACTCTTCTTGAAGTATGTGAACAAAAAAGGAGATCCAGTTTTTAATATTTATCAGCAGCTGAGCTAGTGTACATAATTCTAGATCTGGAACTTTTGCGCCATATTACTTAAAGGAGAGATTCAGGACTGTTCCAGATTATATGGAACACAATTTCCATAGGCTTTTCAGTTTCTCTCACCTTTTCCAAAGGGTTTTCAGTTTCTTAGTTATACAGCTGGATCGAGGAATGGTTTCATTTTTAACATGTAATAGCTATTTGGGAAGAAATGTGTTATGTTAATTCTGCCTTTAACTGCTAAAAAATATTGTTCTTATTCTAAAATATTCTCCTGAAAAAGTTCTAAAACAAACTTAGAGAAAAGATAGCTAGCTAAAAGAGGGTCCATGTAGTACTCCTGTCATCTATAATTATTCTTTATTATGCTTAATATGTTAGCCCATAATATTATTAATAAATGTCAGTTATAAAAAAAAGTTGACTTGTGTTAGCCATGTGCTAACAGAAAACTATTGGCATATACATTTAAAACATGAATCACATCCAAAATATTTGGTTTATTTCACAGTTCCATAGAAACTATTGCTTGTAAATAATAGCTTGACTATAACATTCATGAAACAGACCTGCTCAATCCTCTACAATTGCAAGCAAGCACAACACAAAGTAAAATATCATAAAAAAGGTATTTTTTTTTTAGGTAGGACATTTTTTATTCTCATTCTGTAGTCACCAAACTTCAGAGAAAGAGCAACAGTGACCATTTGAACATCTACTTTTCTGGGATGTCCTCTTAACCGCACTCATGCACACACCTATTCATCATCACTGCTGCAGTAACCTTCATTATGCGGGTAGATTACCATAGCTTATACTAACTGGAGGATGAAGGATGAGGGTCCAGGGGATCTATATCACGTTATTGCAAATTCAGAATGTCGAACGTCAAAATAGCAAACGTGCCGAAAACTCGAAGTTCAGTTTTTGAGATCGCGGTACAGTAAAGATTGGGATATTTGCCCTTTCCTCACTGTAGTACAATCTCGGAGTTGGAATATATACTTAGCGGGGGGGGGTGCAGTCCCCCACAATACAACGTTCAAGTTTTGGAATTTTCACTCTTTTGAACGTTCGACATTTTGCGTCTTCGATAATATGATATAGAAGAGGGAGCCCCTGGAAAAATCTGTTCTAGACCTGTAGAAGGAGTCTAGTTTTAATATTTTGTAAAGGTAGGTACAAAAGACAAAGTTGCTGCTTCTAGGATACTTCTAGAATCCAACCCTTTCCAAAATGTACAGAAGAGCCCAAGGCCCTGATAGAATGAGCTTTGGCCTGCCTCAAATTCCCTTGTCATGGTGGATATAACAGAAGGTAACAACATGAGGCAACCATTTGGAAATAATCTCTTTTTGCATATGTGGTCCATTATTCTTACCTTCATAAGAAATAACTGATCAGAATTTCTAAAGGATTTAGTCCTGTCATGATTATAGTGAGTTGTTTATGGACATCTAAGGTACTAAATATCTTTTCTCCTTTATTTTAGGTTCTAGAAAGAAGACTGGGAGCAAATGAAGGAGTGGTTCTTATGGAAACACTATCTTTGTGGAAAATGAGATATGGCTGACCCACCATAAGAACTCACAACTCAGATACTCCTGTTGCAGACATCATCACAATCAGTAACAGTGTTTTCCATATTAAGAACCTCAAGTTAGCTGGTATGGAGCAAGATTTAGTTTTTTCCATGGCAAAACAGATCTCAAGGAGGATCTACTTATTTTGTAGGAGGTTTGGTATGCAACACCCCTTCCAAAAATAAACAACTGGTAAATGAATCTTGATGAAGGACTAAGACAGACCAAAGGATGGTAACTCATACAAATAATGCAAAACCTGAAAAACACTAGCCTTGAAAGGGTCTTGATTCTTGCTTTGGCACCAACTAGAAAATCTTTTACATTTGCTAATATATGATTTTCTAGTAACAGTTTTTTTTGTCTCCTTTAACACCTGCTGCATGCCGTCAAAAATTAGGTTTCTAAAAGGGATTAAAGATGTTTCATCAAGACAGTTAGATGCAGTTGTTTGGGGATTATGATATATAAAATACCTCTTGTCATGGGTCCAGTCTGTGAGGAAGATTCTGGTAACTATCCTTGGCCAGTTCCAGTACAAGGGATACACACTGTTGCTGAGTCAGAAGGAAGTTTCCACAATTATCTTTGGAGAGCACTTCTGAATCTTCAGAATGAACCTTGATATTAGAGGAAAAGATGTAAAACCATACAGAAACATGTCTGTACAAGGAAAAGAAAAAGCATCCATATGCATGCCTTTGTGCATGGAGTCCTGGAGTAGAATTTTACCAACTGATTGTTGTAACAAGAGGCAAAAGGATCTATCTGAGGTTAATTTCAGAGATGGGTCAGTTCCCGGAAGACCCTTGATTCAATTTCTATTCTTGAAGGCCTGTCATGATCCTGCTCAGCTTGCCTGTAACAAAATTCTGAACTGGACGGTACTTAAGAGGTTCTACTACAAGTGCTTATGTACAATTAGCTGATGACATACTTCCTTGATGCCACTCACTCATGTTGGCAAGTCCCCATGAGGTTAAAGAAGGCTAACTATCCCTCCCAAAACCATGCTCCTAACCTTAAAAACTGCAACCAGTCCCCAAACTTAAACTCCAGGGTGGTCCTAAAACCTAAAGACCCTCTCCCCTCCCTAAGCCTAATCTCCAGATTATTCCCTAAATCTAAAATCCCTCTCCCCTCCCTAACTCTAATCTCCTGATCATTCATTAAACCTAACTCCCGTCCCCTCCCCAACTTTAATCTCTCAATAACTCCATAAATGCAAGATCCTCTCTTCCCTAACCCTAACCTTCCAGTACTTCCCAACTGCTCAGTAAACCTAAAATCCCCCTCTCTTCCCTAACCTTCTGTTACCTTCCAATCACTACCCAAAGCTAAATCCTTCTTTTTTCCCCTAAACCTAATCTCTTGATCTCTCCCAAAACTTAAAATCCCCCTCCCCTCCCTACCCTAATCTTGCAATCACTCCCTTAACCTAAATACCCCATCATCTCTCCTTCCTAACCATAACCTTCCAATACCCTCTGATTGTTCAGTAAATCTAAACTCCCCCTCACCATTTCCTTTCCTCCTTATCAGCTCCTCTGTGACCACTTGCTAGCCTCTGTCTCCTAGGACAAGTGCAGATGGTGGGGCAGCTGCATCACTGAACTCACATTCGAGTTTAAGAGTGAGCAGCTGGTTGGGCAACTGGGTGGATGGAATTACAGACCTTCAAGTCCCAGACTGTGAGTTAGTAGAATTCTGAGCAGGTGGGGCTCAAGCAACTGTTGAACACCCTGTGTAAGATGCCTGTTGAATACATCTGTGTTAAAAAAGCTATATAGTAGGCTATCTTGGCTTGTCTACACTGAGGGTAATATTTGGATCCCCCATTTCTGTTTATATACCACATCACTGCGGTTTTGTTTGCAAACACTTGTTATAGCCCTGGAGACTGTAGATGATTCACAGTGTTGAAAGCATTTATAATCAACAACATCTCTTGTATGTTTACATATTTAGGTCTGTCTTTTCTGTTCTCAGTAGACACTACTCCCCAAGCAAAGTCTGAGGAATCTGTTGTTGCAGGCTGTGACAGAGATGAAGGGAAATTGGAGAACTTGATTCTGATAAAATTGGTCTTTCTGCCAAAGAACCTCCCTTTTCTCACACACCAAAACTGTTATCTGGAATGTCAGGGGTAGTTGATGTTGGGACCATATAGACTTTAGGTACCACTGAATTTTTCTCAAGTGGAGTTTTGCAAGAGGTATGATAAGAATCATATCTGCCATGAGACATAGAATCCTGAGACAGCAGTCTGAGTGAAAATCTTAGGAATAAATCTAGATACACATCTACTTATTTACTGTTGAAGAAAAACTCTGTAAACTGCAGTACCTAGGAGACACCCCAGAAAAACAATCCTGTGTGAAGGAATTAAACAAGACTTTTGTAGGCTCTCCTGGAACCCCAGTCAGTGTAGGAGATTTCTCACCAAAGAGAGAGAGAGATTACTGCCACTTTGAGAAAGACTCTAAAAAGTTAAGCAAGTTCCCTAAACAAGGAAAACTGTGAATACTCTGCAGTCTACTGTAGGCTATCACTGGAGCTAGATATATTGTAAATACCCTTGGAGCAGTGTATAGAGCAGAGGGTAATTCATAGAAATGATAGTAATGCAGTGATATAGACACAAAAAAACTTAAGAAACATCTGAAATCTGGAGGAATAGAATGATAAGCATCTTTTAAATCCAAAGACATGAGACTCAAGTGTGGAATGAATGATAACAAGTTGTGAAGGAATTACAGTTTGACCTGGGGCACTATCACACATTGGTTTATAAAGAAAGGATCTCAATCTGGTCCCCATGAATCGTCTTTCTTTTTTTAGCACTACAAACATTCTTGAATAAAACCCTGCTCCTAACCAAGGGGAAAGAGTCACTTCTATTACACACTGAGTCAGCAGGTGTGGAATGACATGAGAGTAAAGGGGAGTTTGATCTGGTGGATGAAAAAGAATCCCCTTGTAAAGAGGGAGAGAATCCTACTGTCATCTTTAACCATGATTAATTAATTTCAGAATACGCGTATCTGAAACTAGCTATTTCCAAAGACAAAAATGGAGGTTCAGACTTTCTGGAAAGATTGTAGGTTTGCCAGGGTGGGAAGTGGGAAGGAAATCTTGTAGACAGTCATTCAGAATTATTAGACTGTCCTTTGTTCCATGGACTTATTCCTTTCATTTTGGAACCTTCTTGACATTGCATTTTGAATGATTGCTTACCAACAGCTTGCAGCGATTGCTTGTTTTGCTTTTAGAAAAAGGTTGTAGCGGTAGCATTAAACCCCCTTGACAAACCTGGAAAAGGAAGGCTGAAAAATCGGAGAAATTCCGTTAATCAGCTTACCTCTCTCATTACATTTTTTAAGGAATAGATGGTCCAAAAACTGATTTTGTGTCTAAGGCAGAATTTAAGATATCAGCTTTAATATCCTCATGAAGGTTTTGTGCATGCAGTTAAGCAAACCTACTCATAACAGTTCCAGTGGCATCAGCAAATTCAAAAGCACATTTCAAACAGTGAGTAATATGGCAGAGAATGGTTGGACAATGAAGAGTAGCACCTGGGGAGTCATGCCTGTACCCTTACAATCTTATTAAGCCTGGATATTCAATAATCCAAACATGACTGGGTATTATTTACTCTCTGTTGATAAATGCCATCTGCATAATTAATTGAAAAGAGAGACAGCAGCTCTTTATCTGAAAGGAAAGGATTTCAGGCTAATAAAAGAAGAGATACACTGAGGAGTTTTGGAGTTTCAAAATTAGGATCGTTAGCATTTTTGTTCATTCTTGTACCCACTCTGACTGAAAGCCTTACAGCAGCTTGTAAGGGTTTTAGGAGCTCACCCTATATTTGTATATAAAAAGAGCAGAAGCATATGTAGCTATGTGGAAAAGAAAACTAAGAAATGCCAGGATGACATGAGCACTAAAATTGGTGGGCCACCTAACACTGCACTTTCTGTGAGTACTTGATGGAGTGCGACTCATTTCAGTGCCCCTGTCTTAAAAATCGGGTGAAATCTTCAGCAGGTAAAAATACTGAAAAAGTTGTATACAGGGCCATGTGTAATGACTGCCCTCATTTTATGTGGGTAAGCCTATGAATAAACTGAAAAGGAGGATTTCAGGTCATCTTTCTGACATCAACCATAAATGTCAGAGGAATGCCTTATCCAGACACTTATTAGAACACCCCAGATGTTCAGGTTTTAAATTTATCATTCTGGACTGTGTGGAGATGGTCTAAGGGATTTAATGGTTATTGAAAAATGAAGGTTTTGTGCATGCAGTTAAGCAAACCTACTCATAACAGTTCCAGTGGCATCAGCAAATTCAGAAGCACATTTCAAACAGTGAGTAATCTGGCAGAGAATGGTTGGACAATGAAGAGTAGCACCTGGGGAGTCATGCCTGTACCCTTACAATCTTATTAAGCCTGGATATTCAATAATCCAAACATGACTGGGTATTATTTACTCTATGTTGATAAATGCCATCTGCATAATTAATTGAAAAGAGAGACAGCAGCTCTTTATCTGAAAGGAAAGGATTTCAGGCTAATAAAAGAAGAGATACACTGAGGAGTTTTGGAGTTTCAAAATTAGGATTGTTAGCATTTTTGTTCATTATTGTCCCCACTCTGACTGAAAGCCTTACAGCAGCTTGTAAGGGTTTTAGGAGCTCACCCTATATTTGTATATAAAAAGAGCAGAAGCATATGTAGCTATGTGGAAAAGAAAACTAAGAAATGTCAGGATGACATGAGCACTAAAATCGGTGGGCCACCTAACACTGCACTTTCTGTGAGTACTTGATGGAGTGTGACTCATTTCAGTGCCCCTGTCTTAAAAATTGGGTGAAATCTTCTGCAGGTTGATAATACTGAAAAAGTTGTATACAGGGCCATGTGCAATGACTGCCCTTGTTTTATGTGGGTAAGCCTATGAATAAACTGAAAAGGAGGATTTCAGGTCATCTTTCTGACATCAACCATAAATGTCAGAGGAATGCCTTATCCAGACACTTATTAGAACACCCCAGATGTTCAGGTTTTAAATTTATCATTCTGGACTGTGTGGAGATGGATGAGCTTGAAGGGGACATCAATGGTGTATTGGAGAAAAAAGAATTATGCTGGCAGTTGAAATTAAATGCATTCAGAAAATCAATACTTAACTACTATTGCTCTATTAAGAGTATGTTGGATTTACGTAAGCTGCCACACAATCTGTAAGTTTTTTAGGGAAGATTTTGAGGAATATTTTTATGTACTAAAAATGTACTAAATAATAATAA